>NC_138578.1:9224329-9496061 GCF_964289735.1 Phaethon aethereus
GCATCTAGCCTCAGTTAGAATAAAAAGCAAATCCAGAGGTGAATGTCTATATCTGATCCTGTCAGAAGTGAAAAGTATAGTATTGCCACTGTCTCCTATAACCTTGATAGCTGGTTACGGAAAGGAAGCAAAGCCTGGAAACATCTCCTTGGCAAAAATACCCTACCAACCCCACCCCTCAATCTTTTACACACCCCAACAGGCAGGCAGCAGCTGCCCGAGTATGCATCTTCTGGTGAGTGAGAGCCTATCCTGTTACCTGAGAACAAATATTCACTCCACAAAATTGCCATCACTATCCAGTATTAATCAGCAGAAGGTCAAGTAATACTAGAAATAAACCACTACGGGCTTGAAGAACGTTTCTACACAGAATGGCAGAATTTATACTTATTTGTTCCTTATGTGCCATGATTCTGAAGACCTACATTCACTAATGCAAATCACTGCTTTTTACTAATCTTTGCAGTTATTCTTACGTTTTTAAGAAAGTAGAAGACTATTTGTTAATGAAATCACTTACCAGAAAAGGCAATATAACACAATACAGAACCATCCAGTGCCAACTGATGAGTTTCCTTTATGGGTTTTCATCCCTTGTGGTAATGTAGAGCCCCTGCTTGCCTACTACACCCAAAGATAAACTCTCTCCTATTTAACAGTAAAAGGTAAATTACACATGACCCAGTCAGATGGAAGAAAAAAAAAAATCCTTAGGCTGTCAAATCTCTGTGTTTTCAGATGAGTAGAAAATGTGGTCTCTGGTTCATCGTTCCTGGACCCCTTCAAGAGCTTAATGCAATAGATATGTGAACTTGACACTCAGCTGCCACAGTTTATAGCTTGGCATAACAAAATAAATGGAAGTAGACGGTGGCTTAAGTTAATATGCTGGACTATGAATTGCAGCTGGTAAAATGCATTCTCAGTGCCTGTCCTGCTGCCTCTGTTACAGAGGTAGTTTCATAAGCAAAGAGGTGAGGAAGGATAGAGTAGCCAGGAAAGTAACCTTGTGCTCAAACAACAATTTGCCACAGCCCTTAGTTTGGGAACTGAATACAGTAAAGTACAGTCTCCCTTACTCATAGGTATAATTGAGAAGAAAAAAATAGTTTTTTCTACAAACTTAGCACCTGGACAAAAAATGTTACAAGCAAAAATGACCTAAAAGAGACAAATCCTCCAAATCCTCCCTGCTTGGCACTCCTAATTTCCATTAAATTCTTTCAATCTTATCACAACATTTGTCTTATCCAGACAGAGTCACAGTCAACCCACTTTCAAGCCTCATACTTAACCCATCCTGGGTCAGCAGCCAACAATAGCCCACCATTGGCTACTGCCAGGACATTGGACTAGGAATGTTGTGATGCCTCAAGAGGAGCAGACTGATTAATAATTATCTAACATTCCCCCCTCTGAATTCAGTGGAAAGAATGGAGTCTCTTCCAAAAGATTTTGACTATCCCCAGAGTGCTAACATCTCACAGCTAATGATAGAAATGACACATCATACATATGAAGTAATGATAACCTGATCTCCATCTTGTGCAGCCAATGAAAGCAGGTTAGTCTTTGGTCCCTAGGTATGCTAAAACTTACTAGGCAAGTCAAGGAAGTCAAAGGCCTTCGAATATAGCAGAAGAAGCTTTACTACCTCTTTCAGTCATTTGCAAAAGGGGATTTATGATTCAAAAACTTCTGACCCTGTCAGCATAGGAAATAGTTTCATAATCAAGAGCCTAACAGCTGCTTCTTTAAGAAAAAAGCACACTACAATCTCAGAAAGGGATCTCTGTCATAAGCATAGCATCATAAAACTTTGCTTATTTTTTTCTTTTACATCAGAAACACCAGAATTGTTCTTTAACAAAGCAGAAGGGCTTTTCATAAGATGGTTCAACTGGCAGTAAAAGTACCACAAACGGAAGGGGAACCCAGGCATGCTACAATTATTTTGTATGCAAGGTGCCTGTTAAAATTATTTTCTGTTGTCATTGCTCTGTTTTTAACCTGGTTACATTTCCTCCTTCACCAATCCCTAATGGCTTTGTTTCTCTGCATTGCAGAACTTTTTAATCTTTCTCTAGTTGCATGTATTTCATTGGATTCAGGAAATATGCTGTAATGCCATGTTCTCTATATGTAGCTAAAGCTAAAAACAAGAGCTGACAGACTTCAAATGGAATGGCGTCTTTCCTTTTTCTGTGGCCTATTGTACCCATTCTAAAATCTTTCAGAAAATACAATGAAATGGCACTTTGTATTTTAGTGAAACTTCAATCTGTAAGACTCAACTAAAGTAATTCTTGTAAATGTCAAAGCCTGGGGGATTTGCAGAAGTTGCGTTAGAGGAATAATCCTAGCTCAGAACTGTCTCTTTTAACTTAAGAATCATACATGTGGCTAAGGTAACATATTCAGGGAAAAAAAACATGGCTCTGAAAGTATCCACTGTATCACTTTTGAATTTCTGCTCCTCTTTCATTTTCCAGCTACATCATCCATAAATATTGAGCCTAGGCACACTAAATGTGGTAGAAGTTGTAATTCATATCTAGAAAAACATTCTATTTGATTTTAAAATTAGTAATTTTTCCTGTTTATCAGCAGCATGGTGCTGTTGGATCTGCAATTTCGTAAGTTACATAAAACCTAAGTCACCATTTTTCATTTTGGCATGTTTTGAGGCTCTCTTTATATTTACATGTTCTACTTTTACTGAGCTGTAAGCAGTTCTAATATAGATCTTCACAATCGATTTTAGGCCCATGCAAAAGTACATTAGTAGCAGATAACGTTATCATTAAGCTCAGCATTAGGTCAGTAGTTGTAAGAAACACAAAAAATGGTCTCCTGTGAGAAGGAACCCAGGGACAAAGAAAAGCTGACAAGCATCTTGGAAAGGCCTTCTGGCAATGCAGTGTGATTTTGATGGTAATTTGGGGTTTTTTTGTTGTTTTCTACCATCAAATGCCAGGCCTAGAAGCAGGTTTTGTGTTGTCCTAGGGGAACTGAGAAAACACACCCCTGTTGTGTACAAAACTAAACATCTTTGCTCCCTCAAGGGATAAAAATCGTAGTAAGAGTAAAAAAAAATACAGTAAAGTAAATCTCTGCAGCTTTTTGCTCTGCTGCTGTTACATAATGCTGTTCTGAAAACCACATTGTACAGGACTGATGGGAATCTAGAGGCCCAGACAATCTGCTGCTGAAGTCCCAGATCTACATGAAATTCTAGCCTAAAATTTATAGCCTCTGTATGCATGTGTAGGGCCTTTTGCCTCTCATTTGCTGGAGGAAAATACACACTAGCAGCTCTGGCTCCTAACGATGCTGCTGTCAGATGCTGAACTGCCAAAGGCTGATTAATTCAAAGAGGAGTTGCAAAATATTTTTGGATTAATCGATGCTAGCTTAAGCATCATCAGATAACCTTTGGGGTTCTTTTTCAATTGAGCATGTAGACAAGAGTGAACACAGTTTAAAATGACCTGCGCTGTCTCTTCCCCGCTTTCACAGGGCTCATTTACCATAGCAAACACACTGTGAAGACACAAAAGTAGCTATAACTATGAAGAGGAGGGAAATTTGTAACCTTGCCATCTGATCCATACTTGCAAGAACATTTGTCGTTTAAATATTCTAAGCTTCATATCACACATTGCAGTCACCTAGAAACATGGATTGTGCCTAAGTGGTTTCTTAGAGCAATGGGGACACGACCACCATGCAGCTTTCTGAAATCAAGATGTGGGTATTGCAAGAAGTTCTTCACTCAGTGCCCACTGCAAAAGCATTATGCTTATGTTGATATTGCACATCCCAAACTCCTCTAGCCACTGCTACTTAGACCCAAAATCCTGGTATTCAGGATTCATCTTCCCTAGTGCCATAGCCCTGGTGCTAAAGGTTATGACAAAGGTTTTATGCTCATTATCCTAGATAGTGCTGCTGCTGTTGCTTACCTCAGTGGATGACGGTGGCTCCCATATCTCTGACAGCAGTAGAATTGAGGTTGTCCTTCTCTTAAAACTTCTACCTGGTATCAAAGAAAGAAAGCAAGCAAAATTTAAAAAAGGAAGAAATGGTAAGACACCTAAATATTAGAGTCACACTACTTGGTGAGAATCCCAGACACAGACTCATAGTGATTCTGCATTCACCCTCTCCAAACTGAGCTGTTGCCACTGTCTACTCAAGCTAAAGTCTTCAAGAAGGCTGAAGTTTTTACTCCATGTAGTGGCCAACATCCCATGGAGTTGGGTGCTAAAATGTTCAATGGCTTGCAATTTGTTATCCACTCTGTATCATACTAATGGTCCTCCTCTTAATGGTCTTTCTGGGAAACAACTTCATTTTTGTATTGCTATCATTATCTCAGACACAATGACTGAGAGAAACTAGAACTGTTGCTTTTAATAACTGACTCCAAGACTTTATTAGCTATTGATCTTAAATCACCTATAGAAGAAAATCTGGAGGAGATGACAAGATCTTGAAAAATTCTAAACATTAGAGAAAACTGATCTCTTTGTAAAAGGGAGCAGAGAAAACAAATTACAGCAATACATAGGTAAGAAATAAAAACAGTGAAGATATGGGTCACACCATTTTTATGTATTCATACCCCTGTTCATTCAATACACTGTCAGAATTTCACAGGTGGGAAACCAGTAAGGAGTCCTGTAACTCAGTAATCATCTGAAAGCACTTGTAATTACTCTTTTGTGAAAGAGGGAAACAAAGACTGGATTAGATATTGTGGGATTGATAATTTTTAATTTTAATACTTAAGGACATAGAACTGGGCAATTCCATTATTTTAACCAACGGGAAAATCGGTGTGGAAAACCTATTTTCTCACATAATGGGAGCTGCGGATGCAGCTCTGGGAAGAAAAAAAAAAACAACCTACGGCGGCAGCTAGGAATGATTTTACTGCACTTATATGAAACTGGTGTTTTCGGGGTTTGCTAGATCCTGAGAAAAACAATACCGTGCAACAGCCCGCCTCGACGGCCGGTAAGAGATCTGGACAGACCCCCCAGAGGGGGCAGGCGGCGGCAGAACACCAGCTCTTCAAGACCAGTCCCACGATCCCCCCCGGCGCCCGCCGCGGTTCGCAGCTGCGTGGGACGCGCTTCCCCCGTGCCCCGCGGCGTGGCGCCGGCGGGCTCTAGGACCGCGCGGGAGGCGCGGCGGAGGCGGGCGGGTTGAAGGGCTCCCACCTGCCTGCGGCCGCCCGCAGTACCCGGTGCCGCGGGGCGGGCGATGTTCGGGGCGGGCAGGTACAGCATCCCGCGGCCCGTCACCAGGAACCTGGAGGACTTGGACTCGGTGCAGAGCGTCCTGCTGCACAGGTCAGTGGCGGGGGCGGGGAGGCGGCTCCTTCACCGGCGGGCGGCTGCAGTTTGCTTCCTTGGGAGAACAGCGGCGGCTGAGCAGCGCCCCTGCCCGGTCCTCCGCTCAGGCGGGGGTCGCTGGGGCCCAGCGACGGCCCCCTCTGCTTCGGTCCGGGGGACCGGCAGCGAGGCCCGCGGGCCAGCGGCGAGGCCCTGGCTTTCCGGAGAGGCTCCCCGTTTGTGGTCGGGGCCGGGAGTGCGGAGGGCCGTCTCTCGGCCGCCCGGCTCCGGGCGCCGGCCGGGGGAAGGGGGGCACCGTGCCCGCTACCGCGGGGGCTGGGGCTGCCCTCGTGCTCACAGGAAGGGAAAGGGCGGCTGCCCGCGGGGCACCGGCTCGCCCACGGGTTCTGCTCGGTGCGGCCGTGGGCAGGTGAGGGGAGCGCCCCTGATGCGCTTCGGAAGGGTGCCCTCCAGCCTGCGCCGGGCCGCCCGGGAGCGCGGGCGCTACGCACAAGTTTCTTGCTACACGTGTAAGGAAACGGGTTGACAGAGGGAAGCTCTGTTGCATCGATTTCGCAAGCGTTTTGAACTCTTCCTTAAGGGGAGGAAAAGAAAAAACCGCACTCTTAACTGGCACACAAACCCAAGGTGGGCACTGCTGAAGGGGATGTGCGGGAGGCACCCTGCTTTTCGCCCTGCCTTCAGCACCCCTACCGCGCAGTTCTCCGCGGTGTCCCCCCACAAAGGCATCTCGCTAGCAGGACCTTACCCAGTGGGTCAGTGCAGGGCTTTGGAAGCCACCCTCAGTGCCCTTTTCTTTGCGGTAGCTGAGTGCCGCTTAAACTTTGCAAGGAGAACGCCATCCCGTTCAGCAGTATCCAAGAGCAGCTCAACTCCAGCTGTTCCGTACAGTGCCCGTTTCCTAACGTGGTTTCTCGGCTATGTTGATTGATTTCCTACTGCAAAGAAAAAGTACACCTTCCCTCCGTGCCAACGCCAAGCAGCTCTCACTGTGGAAACGAACAACTGATTATTAACTCGGCTTCCCTCCAGCTCCAAGCATCAAACATAATAAATAATGAATGAAAGAATGAATAAAACCGCTTAAAAGTGAACACCGAGTCCAGCGAGGAGGGCACACGGGAGTCGGCCTGCTCCTGCGTTACACTCTGAAGCTGCTTTATAAGTAAATGTGCCCATATGCTAACAGCGGACCCGCTGGTATCTGAAACCCTGTGCATGCATTTGTCAGTGACTTAACAGAAAAACGTTCCATTTCAAAGCTGGATTAAAAACATGCTGCCCCATGGTATTGCTTATATACTTCCAGTGTAATAAGGTACTATTCATACTTGAAACATTTGCATGTTGACTGACTGCAAATAATGGTTTTCTTTCATGCTTGACATGCCTGCTATGCATAGCAGGTGATCCTAAAAAAAGCCTGTAGATTTGAAGTAAAAGCAGTGGGAAAAAATCTTATTTGAAGTTACAGCTGCTTTTTGTGCTAGATGGGGAACTCCTAACTCTGTAAGACTGTTTTCCAAAAGGATGAGATGACTTGAACTAGTCTTCCTGAATTCATCATAGCTGTCTTCCGTTGTTTTTATGTTCTTCTTCTGAAACACTTTCTGTGATCCAGTTGCATAGAGGGAAGTTGATACAGAAAGCTTAAAACGTCAGAACAGCCTTGTTTTATTTATTGAGCACTGGAGTGTTTTCTCAGAAAACTTCTGTTCCTTTGATCATAACAGTAACCTTCATTCTCCATTTAGTCTGCTTATATGTAAATATTCCAATTAAAATAACAGTCCAGTATCACTATGCAATTCATGCCCCTTTGCTGTGGATGGTCTCTATGTGATAATGTCAGAAAAGCTGTGAATAGAAGGGTTGCAGTCTTATTCATAAATCACAAAATCTTGTTTATTAAGGAATGCCTATGAAATATGCCTTTTGTCTCTTAAGAAAGACTTTGGCAGGGTAGGGGAAAGCTGTATTGTCACTAATCTTCAAAAAAGAGGAACGTATTTCTGTCTCATTTTTGCTGATGCTGTGTACTGGAGGAATGAAAAATCAATAGCTGGAAAGTCTGTAATGTCACTCTTTACCAATCCAGTTTTTCTGTTAGTTTTTCTTTAGATGTTTGAGTAATGCAGGTGTTAGCAGCAAGAAACAGAACTGTTACAGAAAGATGAGAATATTTTCCTCTTAGCTTTATCTGCTTGTAATGTATCATATTGTATCTGTCGTTTATCATGTTATGCCTGTCCAGTTGTTGATAGAGCCTTCCTGGAAATATTCTCTGATTTGGAAATAAGCAGAAAGGAAAAAATGAAACAACAAGAAGTCACTCGGTCCTTTCTATTTCTTTATCAAATATGAAGAGCTGTAATTGGAAGTATGGAAGAGGAGGGCGAAAGAAAAGGGACACTGGAAGTGTTGTTGATACACATAGTGTAAGAAAGGCAGATTCAACTGTAGTCCAGGTATATCCAGTGTGATTTGTCTCACAGTGTTACCATGGCCTGTTTATACTGCCTACGCTGCACAAAAGAGCCAGAAAGCTGGCAGATCCAGTCGTTAGAGAACTCTCCCAGTTTGGAGCACTGTTCAGATAGTACAGAGGCAGCACTGCATCTATGCTCTTCCTCACCCATGCTGGCATTTAGCAGGGGGAATGACCCTGAAGAAGGGGAGATTGCTGAAAAATCAGGGATCTGATAGAATTCCTGGATAGTGCATTGGCACCTCATGGGCATTATGGTACTCCAAAGTATCAGGTGGCATTCACTCATAGCAGAGGGAGCATTAGTTTGCCCCAGTATAGCAGAGGCATAACGCTCTCCCTCTCCCAGTTTTCAGGCCTGTGTAGAGAAGAGCTCAGCTACATCCACGATTCAGGCCCAACATGCCTGCTGAATGTGAATTCATGAAATCAGTCTGGCATATCATCAGTGGATCATGGGTCCTGGTAAAATTGCTAAGATCAGGCCTGGCAAGTTAGAGTAGTCATAAACACTAACCCTAAATTTCCCTCTCCCATCTAGCTGCTGGGAAAGACTATAACTCCAGCCTCATTTCTTCATCAAGTTGAAAAAATTAGCTGGCAGTATGTAACAATGAAAAAGTGTTAGTAGTTTAACTTGGACAGTGGCTGGAGTAGGGGTTCATAAGTATCCATGCAACAGTACCAAAAAATAGAGTTACACCCTAGTTATTTTCCTCCTTTATTAGAAAGGACCAGTATATCTCTTTGGTGTGTCCTCTTTTAGCTACGATCTACTCCTGAATATAAATGTGGATCAAGGTAGACTGTTATTGTTAAAGCACAATAGCGTTTGAAGCAGGTTAAGCCAAAAAAGTAACAAGGAACTCTTGTTCTGAAATGAATTTCCACACATGGATTTAGTTCCTTGCAGGAACGGCTAATCAGAACAACCTTAAGGCAAAAGAGAGTGCTTTTTAATTATCCACTTTTAAATGCTCATTAACCACTTGTCCAGTAAGGGTGAGCAGTAGTAGTGATGCCAATGATGCCCTGTGGCAAATTTTTACCATCTGCTTGTTAATAACAGCAATCTAGCATAGGAGGCTTATGGGTTCCTTAGTGAGAAGCATCAGCCCAACTTCTTGGACTAAGTGTAAAGGATCTGCCAGAAGACAAATTATTTCAAGTCTTTTTCTAATATTTATGCACAAGAAATGAGAGGCTTTCCTCTCAAGAGGGATTGTGTGGGAAAATCTGTGTCTTCCCTAAAATAAAACCCTGCTGTGTGAGATATATTATGTCTTGCAATCTTTAATTGTTCCCACAGCAGCAAAAATTCCACATTCGTTTCAGGAGAATACTTAGGTGACTCCCAACTACCTCTCTCAGTGGACAAAAATCTTCCATCATCCTTTCCCTCATGATACAGTTATCCCTATAAAATAGCAAGTAGTGGAAGACTGACGCCTCCTTTTTAGAGAGCCTGTATTTCTCACTTATTGAGCAAACAACTGGAAACAATTAACCAACTCTTGAACTCAGTGAAATTTAACATAACTAACACAGGACCATCTGGCATAGACTATCACTTCGCTACAGAAACACTTCAGTGTGCTGTTCAGTGTATTAAAAGTGCTTGCAAATATAAGCAGAATTAGGGAGGGTGGGACTGTATCTCACCTACCTCTATTAAAATTCTAACTCCTGCAGTATTCCTCTTAGAAAATCGTAACTCATTAGGCTCTTTTAGAAATGCTGTTTATGCGGACTGTTTTGTTTTCACAAAGTAAATTGTTTGGAAAGTGGGATACTTCTAAAATATTCTTTTAAAATATTTTTTCCACCTGTTCTTCTGGAAGCGATAGAAAGAATGAAAGTTGGTGCATATCTTGCATTCTGACAATTGGAAACAATCAGAGATCTGATTTTTTTTTTTTTTTTTGAAAGAATTGTCTACCATGCATGGATTATATACTTTGTGTGAAGTGGTTGTTGCCAGCTCGGATAGGAAAAAAGCCTTAAATTATCTACCATATCCTTTCTTAAACTGAATGCAAACATATTAGAACAAACTTCTTTTTCTTTAGGTAGGTGTTTCTATCTCCTCCTTTAGATAGGTTTGTAGTCTTAAAATCCATGCAACGGTGATTTATCTGTAACATCAGGTCTGTACAGGCATTTCAGAATGGCCACAAAATTTACTGTAGGTATCTTTAATTACTCCAGTTGAAGCCTTAATCATATGGATACAAGTCCAAAACATTCTGTTTGTTAATTCACTTGAAATCACACTTATTAACGAACACTTCCCTAAAACAGTTTCTTTCAAGCACAGGAATTTCATACCAGAATTCTGTGACTCCTACATAGTGCTCCAGCACTATAAAACCTCACTGCTGAAGCTATGCAAATATCCCACTGAGCAGAGATTAAATCCAACACATTAAAAATGTTCCAACAATTATTCTCCATCCCTCTCCTTATTCACCATGCGTGTCCTGATAGGTTTACTGACATAGCTACACAGCAAGTTCTCTGCAGGGTTGCCATGGGTCTTGTTTTTCATGGAGGTGAATAATTTAAGTCCTAAAAACTGAGGGTTTTTTTCTCTCTGTCTTGACTGTACATGATTTTGCATTTGTAGACTGCATTGTGTGCTTTAAGGTGCCAAATCATCTGGCTTGTTTGGGTCTGTCTCACATCCTTGCGTTTCCTCCCCAAGGTAACTGCTCTCCTGACTAACCTGAAGAGAAGTTGTAGTAGTTTCTTACGACACTTTAAATTATTATAATGGAGCATAACATCAAGCACGGAAGTACTCCACTGCTAACCATTTGGCCTGATGAAAATTACTATTTACCTCATGTTTCTTTCTCCAAATCAGTTTTTGATTATAAGCAACGCTTTGAGGCTCACCCCAGGACTATGAGTTTCATTAATAGTCTCTTTTATGGGACTGTTGCTGAGGCCTTGATATCAGACCACTAAATAAATAGTCTGTTCCCCATTATGTGTTCCATATTGACCCAACTGAAAGACTTTCAAGGGACTAGTGAGACTCAGCTGTTTGTTTTGAGGAAGTAAGCGGGGAGGCTGGGCACTTTAAATGGTTGGTTATTTTTATTCTTGCCAGCCTTTTGGAGGCAGGCGAAGCGGCCTTTCTGCCAGATGCTGCACTAAAACTACCATTTACCTCCTCCTGAGGCGGGCAGCGGTGCGAGCCGTAATTACTGCTTATCAAGGCCTGGTGCTCTGAGGCCTGGGGCCGGCTGGCGGCGGGGTTCTCCGTGGGCGCGGGCCTCACAGGCGGCGCCGCCGCGACCGTTAACGTTCCGCGCGCGGCTGCCTGGGGGCAGGACGCGTCTTCACGCTTCACCTTGTCTCCATGGCGGCGGGTCGGGCCCGCCAATGGGAAGGGCAAGGCGCGGTCACGTGCGCGCCCGGCGCGTTGGGGTGCGGGTATCATGGCGTCCGGGTGGGACGGCGGGAACGGGCGCGGAACTGCTGAGGGAACGGAGCCGCCGAGGGGAGAAGGCGCTGAGCCTGTGGGCGCCGGCGGCAGCGACAGCGGCTCCTGCGCCACCTCGCTGTCCGCAAGCTCCGAGTAAGGGCGGGGCGGGGGAGGGCGAACCGCGGGGCCTCCGGGGCGGGTCGCGGCCCCGGGTTCTCCCGGCGCCCAGCCCCTTGGTAGCGGAGCCCCTAGTGCGCTTCTCCGGCCCACGCAGCCGGCGGCCCCATGCCGCCCCCGGCCTCTGCAAACGCCTCGAGAAAGCGGCTTTTTCACTCGCTTCCCTGAAACCTAACGGAACGCCGTTAAGACGCTGCGGGCGCTCGGGGGACCGAAGCTTTATCGGTGCCGTGCGACCGGGCACCTTCCCGCTTCCCCCTGTCCTTGCTCCGGGGAGCCTTTGCTCCGTGTGTTGCTCGGGCGTGTTCCCCTCGGCTGCCCCAGCGGGGCCAGCCGTGTGCGTGGTGGCCGGGGGCGCAGCTCTTGGCGGCGGCGTGCTGCTTGTCCCAGCAGAGAACGCTTTTTTTGCTTTCTAAGGCTGCGTTTCTCTGGCAGAACCCTAAAAGCGACGTGGCGAGGGGCAGCATGAGTTCAGCTAGCGGGTAGCCCTTGGCTTGATTCCCGTATCCCAGCTGGACACTGCTCGAGACAGGGAAGGGAGACGGGCGCGTGCATTATAAATGCTTTAGCATTGGAAGTGCGGTCTTCCTATTTTAGTGGCCTGTCTCTTGGGAAATGGTAGGTGAGAAGACAACTCGCTACTACCAATACATATCTTAAAGTCATATATGCAACCACTGGTGTTTTTTATTAATTCATATAAAAATTTACTCTCTCCTCTGTTCCCTGTTCTGTTCCCTGTACTAAAGCAACTCTCCTTGACGGTTCAAATGTGTATTTCAGTGTCTAATTGGTAGCATTTTATTTGGCGTGTCATTTTCATTATGTAATGCTGTGAAGAAGAAAAAGTTTTAAGTGGGAGAGGTTTGAAGTGTTTTTAACCATACTTTATTTTGTAGTTGTCCCATACCTCCAGCTCAGTGAGAAGCAGAGCTGTTGGATGTACAACCACCTTATTTTGTTCCTATGTTTATAAGCCAGAACTGGACTGTAACATGTTTCTGCTAGAAGCCATGCTGTGGTGTTTGTTTTCTTTTTGTTTAGTTTTGTGTGCATTTGGGTTCTTTGCTTTTCCAATTCTTTTATCTAAACTGCCTATTTACTGGCATTCTTTGTATGTGTTCAGGGGGTAAAGCTGTGTTCCACAGTTTTCAAAATGGAACACAAGGTATAATACTGTTGGATAAATTGAAATACATAATTTCTATCCCTCTGAAGCCTCAATTTTAGGTCCCAATAGTTTTTTCTGTTGGAACTATAGTGCTCCAGCCTTCTGAGTATAGAAACAAGAGGTTGAGATGTGACTTGTAATGAAAAGGGAGGGAGAAACAGAGTACACTTTTGGAAAGCAACAGGTACACAGATAGGCCTGTTAGGTATTTTAAGGTAATGGCATTTGTTCCTCTGTATATGTATATTTTTATGTGGTTTTATAATCAGCCATATTTGATTAAATTAAAGAAAGAAAAACTTTGGGAATGGCTTTCTAAATTAAAAGTTACTGACTTCCAGAATAAACCTGTGACAGTTGATACGACGGCTAATGTGACAAAACCAAGATACACCAAGGAACATTCATGCAAGGGTAGATATTGGGGTTACGCAAGTGCGGCTTTGTTGGAGCCCTAGGATTTTGTGCAAGGCCTATTTTCAGACAGAGCTGTGAAGTGGATGCTTAATGTATGCCATTGTGAAAGTTCTCTGTTGGGGTATTTTTATAGTTTTGTCTATTTTAACAGAGTTTAACATCTGCTGTCACTTTTGCTAATTGTGGTGGCTCAGAGCCCCTATAGGCAGTCATAGCTATTCAGAGGATGGCAGCTTTGCATATACCAAATTGATGCTTCAGTCTGAAGCTGTACTTTGTTGTTGCATAGGCGAAGGTTGGGGAAAACTGAAGACTATGATCTTAACTTCTGCAAAGTATCATATGGGTGGAGTTTAATCATACAGTGCAGTAAAATAGTTAACCCTTGATTTGTTGTTTTCTTTAATTGCTTTAAAACAAGGCTCATAGATGTTTAACCATTTATTGTTTCTGAGTTTCCTTGGGTGAGAACCGTCTTCTCTTGCTTCAGAATCAGAACTTGGATCAGTTGTTTCTAGTATATATTTCTTCCATACGTGGACAATTTCACTTGGCACAGTTTTTTCCAGACATTTATCCCAAAGAAATATCTGTGGGGGATCTGCAAAAGTGCTCTTAGAAGAACGTGCGTCTTCCAGATTTTTAGATCCCTTGACTGAAGCTTCAACATCTATATAGAAGCTCAGGTTATTGTCTAAGTGCTTGGTTTAGCACAAGGCAAGAGAGATGGAAACAAGATTTCCGCCCCCCCCCCCCCCCCAGCTTGTTTTAAATCAGTTGTGAAACTATAGGATAGAGACAAAAACTGTCATCCCAGGTGAGACTTCTTGTTTCAGTCTTGGCTTTTTTAGATGTCTGTACGGATTTATATTAAGAAAGTGATAGTTCCTTTACAATATGCTCATGAAAATGCCTTTGAGGAGAGCAATTCGTGCCATTGTGACACTTTTTCAGTTTTCTGTCTTCATCAGATTATTCGTATAGGGTGACTTTGCCATTTGTGCCCTTCCTTTGATGAGCCTTCTCTCTGGAGTACTTCTGTTTGAGTGGACCCGGTGTAAACACCACACATCCCCCCCCTTTTTTTCCTTGGTCACTATAGTAGATTCTAATAAACGTAGACAGTGAAGCTAGAGAACATGGGTGTATCAACTGCCATCCAGGTTGAAATTTTGATACCTACCCGAAAGAAGAAAGAGCTTTTTCAAAGAGCACAATCCCTTTTAAAGAGGGAATAAAAAGGCTATCATAAATCACAGGGGTTTCTGCTAACCCAAATGTTGTTTCTTTGCAAGTTTCTAATGTTTCCTTTATCAATTTTGGGTTTTTTTACAATTTTGCTTACATGTACCAGAATGCAGGAGTACTTCTTAAAAAATAAACCAAGGAAAAACTCTGTTGTGTTACTTCTTACCTACCAGCTTTTGAGAGTTGTTGGATCAGATAATTGTCTGTCCCTAACAGCCTTCATGTGTTGTTATCATTCTGATACTTCCTTGAGTAAAAGACTCAAGGTCTTGAGTAAGACTTCGTAGAAGATGCAAACTCTTGACTTTCCCATGGTTATCAAGAATAGCCACATTATCACAGGTCATGGCTCTTCTTTTGAAACCATCAACTTATGCAAAATAATTAATAAATGCAGAGAAAGTGCATTATGTTTCTTCCTGTCTGCAACATCTGTAGACTTCTGTAAGTCACTGGGATTCCAGGAGGAGACTAATGCCAGTATTTTCTATGTTTTTAGTCCATCCAGATCTTCTCTTTGAGCCCTTAAAGGTGCTGTGGTGCAGTGTGTTTGTATGATGTTCTCTGTTGAGCTAAGCTTTGAAGCTATATCATCTATCTGTGTATTCAAATTAATGCTCTATTTGAATTATATAATACTAGTTTTAAACAAAATTCGCATTCTTTATTCCATAAAATTAGCTAATTCTAGTATAAAATGTATGAATGTATGTTAACTTTAAACAATTAATTATATTAATTATAATGTAAGTCTCCGTTCTAGTTTTCCATTATTAGATCTTCATCAGTGTGGTCTCAGATTCATAGAAAGGGAGACCTGTCTGTCATCTAGTCAGGAAGAATGAACTGGTCTTGTCTGTTCCTGAAAATCTTCCATACAGAACATCCCAGATGCTGCTTACATCACCTGCTAATGCTGATTTTTTTTTTTTTTTTTTTTAAATTTGGACAGGAGTGGGGGGGCTGTGTGTGATCAAAAAGGTTTCTTAATATTTCACTTAAATACTTTGGTGGATTAAACCACCAAGTACTCCTGCTTTGACCATATTGGTCCTCACCCTTCTGTAGCAATACACTGTGGTTCATCTTGGAGTGGGGGGAGTGGACCATTTGGCCTGTCACCTCTCAGCTATTGTTTTTTGTGTTTTTTCTCAGCCAAAAGAGTATGATTTCCTTCAGTCTCTTTCCCTTTAAAACATGTTTATAAACTACTTACTATTTGTTTCTGGACTTCTTCCAGTTACTACATCTTAAAATGTTCTATCCGAAACTGGACGTGGTTGACATTTGCCATTGCCAAATTAGGACAAAAATTTTTGTGCAGATGGTACTCCTGTTAATACATCCTGTAGTTGCTTTGCCTTTTCTTTGCAGCAGCTTGTTGCTAATGACTTAGTGATCCATTCCAGCTGCTAGAACTTTTTGTATAGCAGTGCTGCCTTTTTTTGTTGTTGTGTATTTTTGCATGTAAGCTTGAGTATGCTATTTTTAAGTTGTCTTAAAAAGTGTTACCTAGATTTCATCTTGGGTTTTTTGGTTATATTGAGGTGATCTAAAAATGTTAATCTTGTCTTTCCAAAGGGCTTGCGGTACAATCCTTCTTATAAATGTATAAGGGAAAAAAATAATGGGAGAGAACAAATAGGATAGCATTTTTTTCTCTAAGAGAAAGCCTCCATTACTAGTTAAAACTTGGTGAAAGAAACTGTTTGTGGTTGGGGTTTTTTGTTTGCTTTCAGAAGAGGGAATATTGCTTTTTGCAATGGCTATTTTCCTGTAAGGCATCTGAAGAAACTCTTTTAACATCTGGGAGGGATGTCTTTCCTTGCCATATCCATCATTTGTCCAAGAAGACCTCTTACCCTCATCACAAACTTAAAGCAGTTAAGCTTTCAATATTCAGGAGGCAACATACTTTTTTCCTTTTTTTTTCCTTGCATTCTCCCTATTCTCTACCTACTGGAAGTAATCAGATATCACTTGTGTAGCAGTCTTCCTTATCAGAGCTGTCACTGATCATTCTTCTTTCTTTCACAGTGACCTTGAGCCTGAATGGTTGGATATTGTGCAGAAAAATGGGGAATTATTTTATTTAGAATTGAGTGAAAGTGAAGAAGAAACTCTGCTTCAGAACAGTTGTCCAGAAATGCCGGCAGTGAATCATGTCCGGTTTCGTGAAAATGAAGCTGAAGTTATTCAAGAGGGATCACGAAAAGCAAGAAAGTATGAACTGAAGAAACTGACCAAAATATTAAAAAAAAAGAATCTTTTACCAAAGCAATCTGGTAAGAAAGGCAGCGGAAGCTGTAATGTGCACTCCACTGGTCCTACTTCCATATTGAAACACCAATCCACTCAGAAAATGGGTGCCACTGTTCAGCAAAAATACAAAGATGTATATGTTTATGTAAATCCCAGAAAACTGTACAGTGCTGGAGAGGATGAGCAGCACAGACTGCTGGAGGCCTTAGTAGGGATCATCCATCAGTCTTCATGGAGCAGCAGAAGAGCAGAGAAACAAGGCAGGAAGGATAAAGTCATCAGAGGAATTGGTGAAGAGAAGCTTGTAGTACATGGCTTGGTGCCAGGTAGTTCAGCAATGAAAACGGGTCAAATCTTGATCGGTAAGTAATCGAATGAGTAGTTAACTTCTGCACTCCTCCTTTAAAACGTTGATTTTTAGAATTGCGTTTTTTTGAGGCAGCTGATGGGAATATTCCTGAGACATAAGCAATTACTTACAACTACTATTTTGTCAGTTCTTGAGGGATTATTTTAAATCAATGTCACTGCATCCGATGTTTTGTAACCTATTCAACTTTACTATATTAGTGGCTTTCAGACATGTGGCCTAAACTAGAAGGTGTTAATATAGTTAGGAGATGGCTATGCTTTGGGCATACAGGGAGTGAGCAGCTTGAACTTGGAGCAACAAACACACCACCACCACCACCTTTAATTTACTGCAGAATTTGCTCAGTAGAAAAATGGGACTGGGGAAGAGCTATTGTCTGCCAAGTACTGTATTTTGTTTTAATTCTCTTCCACACCATCCCCCTTAGATAAAAAGCTTTGCTGTATATGCTTTAAATGGATTTTATACCATAAAAATGAGGAAAAAATACTGAGTAAGATATATTCGTATGTTACAAACTTTCTGCACAGCCCTGTTTGGATATTCTTCTGTTTAGCAAGTGTAACAGCTGCTCCTTCAGAAGGCATCCAAAATACATAGTGGGTCTGCAGTTTGAGGCGGCAGCGAGCCAGTGTAGCAGCTCTCCTTTGTGTTGGTTTGGCTCTTGTAAGACACTTCCATGAGCTGATGCAACTAAATAACCTGGCAGAAAACTAACCCAGAAGAAAAACTGCTTGTCTAGTTTTTGCTGGTGTCGTTAAGTTAAACTTGGGTCAGAGAAGGTCTGACAAGCACCGGAGCGTGAATAACGGAGGGGAATGAACTTCAGTGGCTGGTAGTGAAGGAGCAGAAGTACTCCTACGTCCAGCAGCAACAGGCCATTAAAAAGAGTTGGCACTCAGAAGACCCCAATCTCAGAGGCAGTAAATGTGAGACAGCTAGCCTATGTCTGTAAGGGGTGGAAGTTTGTTTGATCACCATAGAAGTTGGTCCTTTGTAGAGAGAGAACAGAGATGTGATTGATGTTGGTTAGAAGATCATGACAATCTTAATACTATAGTAGCACAAATCCCACAAAATCAGCATGGGTGCTTTTGAAATTCCAATGTTGTGTGTGTAAAAAGGCAGATCGTGCTTTGACTGGCTGATTCTTCTAGCGTGTGTTTTTGGTAGGGATGCTAAAGAATACTCCAGAGGGAAAACTGGATAACTTTCAAATTTTACCAGAAAGAACTGATTAGTCAAGAAGTGGGGGATGCAGACTTGGGGGGAGGGAGTGAGTTTCAGCTTGATCTGCTTAATGGTATTTAATCTCATTAGTGTAAGAGTGGGTATTTATAACCTGTAAGTTAATTTTCGGACACAAATTTGTATATCACTGCATGTTTGTACGAGCAGGTGTGAAATCAGAACAGTGGGGGCAAGTACCAGATCCAGGAGATAAAGCGAACCTAAATGGAGATGGTACTTGATCTGGAGCTAGTGAGGACAAAAACTGTGGGGTTTTTAGTTTGTTTTAAATAGAAGAACATTTAAATTAATCTAAAGAGTTTAATATGTCCTAGGCTATCATCAACTAATATTGCCTTGTTTTTACACATTGGAAACAAATACTTTTAAGCATACTGTAGTTATTCAGCTCTTAACCAGGAAAATGAGCTGTGTTCTGTGCCAACAGTATAAAATGTATAATTTTCATATAAAAATACTTTCAAATTATATATCTATAGTGAACACTGAGTACTCTAGCATTTTTATGTGGTATCTAGAAATAGGGATGCTTTGCATAAATTAAATGTTCATGTTTCAGTGCTGTCTACATAAAGAATATAGAGTAAAAAAATTTTTGTTCTGGACAAAAAACTGTCTGTTTTACTGCTTCTCCACTGCATGTCAGAGGATGGGATAGGTATGGTATACACTCAAAGCCTGGTTTAGAAGCAACTGTAGTTCAGTCTCACAGGATCTGAATTGGATGGGAAGCTCAAGAAAAATACAGTAGAAATTTGCTTTTTTTGTTGTTGTTAAAAGTAAGTTTTAGGAATCCTGTTGTGAATTGTGGAAACAGTCAGTAAAGAATATTCCTGTGGTCAGTCTAAAATTGAAGTATCTGCACAAAAATTAGCAGCTGCTTGAGCCATCACAAATGAGGAATCCCTGATCAGTATAGCATCATGCCTGCTGGCTGCTTTGGTTATAACTTGGTTCATCATCATTGGCCTGCATATGCAGAGATATTAACATGCTCTTGTTTTGCTTATTAATATATTAATAGCTTTCAATGGCGCAGACCATTTTTTCTAGTAGTCTTTTGTGAAGCAAATACTTAGTATGTGTTTAATGTGTTGTTCTGTGGTCTTCCTGGTGACCAGTTTGCAACATACGTTTGCAGGCAAACAATCTTGACTCAGGGAGTTGTTACTGAATTTAATTTTTTGCCAATTAGTATAAAACTTCAGATAGCTGTTTAAGGTGCTGAGAAGGTGAAAACAAAACAAGACCCCAAACAATTGAGAAAATGCCTTTTCACCTGTCTTCTCAGGGCTCAGCTTCAACCAAACACCTCTCCTCTCCCCTTTCCCTGTCTTGGGTACTGTTGTTTTCACTGCATGTGCCACCCGTTACCTCAAAGGGGTTGGGATGTACAGTGTTAACAAGAGATTGTGGGTGATTGTGTGATGTTTTCCTTCTGCTGCTCCTTGCTGCTTTCTTGTTTTCCTCTGCTGCAGCATGACTCCTTCACAGGCGACAGCCCTTCCCCTAGTGATTGTTGCTTGCTCTTAGATACGTTTGGGCAGAGGTGCCTGGCCAAGTGATGTTTTGGTATGTGGTGAGTTGCTTACACCAGCTTCAGAACTGGCTACGAGCAGCATAAGGCAGCTCATGACCTCCTGCCACACAGGGCGCTCCTGCTGCAGCACCCCGCTACCAAAATCCTGCTGGTTATGCCTGAGTTTTCTAACTCTCCCACCTCATTTAACATTTGAGCTCTCTAGATTATTTTTTCCGAGATGTGGGTTTGTGATTTGTTAAATAATAACCAAGTTACTGATTACTTTGTACTTTCATTGGCAAATTAGTTAGTCTGTGATAAGTATGGTAGCCACTTAAATGGCTACCAAGGTTGAATTGTAAGGGAGACTAATCTCTCTTCATTTTTGCACTCTGAATAAACAGTTACAAAGTGGTTATTGCTTTAACATTTTTTTAGTAGAAATAACTGCTTTTCCCCCCCCTAAATAATCACTTTCCTCAGGTGGCTTCTTCAATTTATTCTGAAATGTGTATCCCTTATAGCTTTGAACACTTAAAACATCTGTTTATTATTTGTGCATTACACTTAAAAAAATTTTTTTTTAAGATTGCATATGGAAGTCGTAAGTCTTGTTGCTGTACTTTATTAACCAAGTAGAATGCAGGCACTGACCATATGAAAGTAAGGACAGCAGTTTTGCGAGCTAAAAAAACCCTGCCGCTTTGTAAATATGTAAAAAGATGCCACTCTATCCATGTGGTGTTTATCAGTTCACTATTTTTTAAAAATATATTTAGCAGTTCAGCATCCATCTTAAATTTTCAAAACCAAAAAGCCCTCATTGATTTTTAAATTCTTGCTGTCACTTTCATTTTGGTTAAGATGAAATACAGTTGCTTTTATCTCATGTTTTTTAAGTGTCTTTTGTATTTTTGGCAAAACTTTTTGCCTGCTTGAGTTCATTATTAACAATATGCAAAGTCTGGTCTGCTGTGTAAAACTTTCTAATCTCATCTTCGAGTGTATCTTCAAGGATAAAAAGCTCTACTAAATATGCACTTTTAGATCCAGGCAGATAAGGGTTCTGATAGGAAATGCCATTATAATTTGATCATACCCCCCCATTCAGATTGAAACCTAGTCGATTCACAGCAGGGAATACTTCTTATAAATGCTTATGATAGTCATCTTTACTATAGCACAAACGGAGAAGTAATTTCAATGACTCTGAAAATATAGGAAAGCTCTTTTCACTAGCAGAGCATACTGTTGTTACCCTCTTTGAAATTATCTTCTGTTCTTACTGCTCTCATCACTGAATATCTGAATGGTTTGCATGAATTCTCTCATCTGTTCAGTAGGTACGATTGTCAAAAAAATACAAAAGCTACCCAGGGACAGGGATTAATCTTGGATGATAGTAAAGATGAGCTATAATAATCCAGTTTTGGACAAATATGCAAAAGATGCAGACTGCTATTGCAAGCTTAATGGGGTTGGGATCAACTTTACTGACAAATGGTTTTATGTGGGTTTCTAACCCAATAATTCTATTAATGTTTTGTGGGAGGGTTATTTGTTTGTTTTCCCTGAATGAAGAGTTGTTTATGTAGTCATTTTTGCTCATTTTGATAGTAAACATGCAGATATTGCTGTTCTGAAGTTTTGGTAAAACAGGCCATCGTTGCTAGGAAGCTAAGTATGTCTGTTAAACAACCAGTCTATGCTATAGAAATTTAAAACAGGAATTCATTTATATAAAAATAAGCAACTTGCAGTCATCTTCGGATAGTCGAAGTAAGTGCTGTTTTTGTCATTTGCAGACCATGGAACTAAGAGCCCTGTCAGAAGAATGTCCTTGAAAGGACCAAAATACTATGAGAGTTGGAGATTTTCATGAGGAATTACCATATATGGTGTCCTTGTTGAAAAGGCTCTCCAAAGTAGAGATGTCGGGCATGCAAGATAGAAATACAGAGCTTGCGTAAGCTTTGCTGTGTTCTCGCTGTGGAGTTTGGGATGTCGTTTATGTTCTTTTAATCTCCTCGTGAAGCATAACAGCATTGGTTTGGGTAAAAGCAGTCTGCTAACATATAAAGCGAATAATTGATCTGGCTTTCTTCAGTAGAATGCGTTCCATACTTTGCCTTTTTTGGAAAGGAGTATGTGAACATTTATAAGTACTTCCACCAAGTCATTACCAAGAACAGAGGAAACTAAGTATCAGGGTTTCATGAAAAAAGTGTCCTCAGTCCTGTCCCATGTGAGCAACATGGTTCTGATTTTAATTCAGCCAAAAATGTTCACTTCCCATTACAGTATGGAAGTGGTATTCACTTATCCATCGGTGTCCCCTGGCTTAATGCAAAGAAGATCTGATTTTAGAAATGGTGCTTGCAGGTTTCTCTCTAGGGAATGGGTATTTATCAAAAGTAATAGACCTGTGCCTCATGTGGCAAAGTGATAGGCAGTTCCGAAATAAACATTTTAGGGATGCCAGCAGTCCCAAAGACTTTTCTAAACTTTGTCTTTAAAAAAGCAGGAATAATTTCATCAGCTGCATGCAAACTAGGTGCTTGAGATCAATATATACTGTTCTTAGCTAATACTGACTGGATGTGAGAAGTCTTCTTTAATGTTAAGATGGAAAGACAGAAAAAGAAAATAGGAAAGAATTCCTCTCTCTTCTCTCTCTGTTCCATCACTAGTAAAATTCAGTTCTGCTTGTCATTGTGTGGAGAATGTATATGGACATCTTATGGTTTCTTTGTGGACTGAGAATCTTTTTACACTAAGTGATAGAACTCGGAAGCTTGATTATTCATTATTATGGGATTAAAAAAATGCTTACTTTATTCCTTAAAGGGAAGGACATGTATTTTTCTAAAGATAAATTTATTGACTCAAGGTCTGTTATCCTGGAGCTGCCTGAAGAAAATGTATTTCCTCTATTCCAGTTGCTCACTGTGTCTCTGAAAATGGAACTGAGTGAGGCTTAGTTCCAATGTTCTGGTGACTTTCATGACAGACAATAGTGATCTTACTGGCTGGTAGAAATGCAAACCAGTAAGAGCAGGTCAAGTGCTATTCTATATAGTAGTATACAGGAAAATTTTTGTGTACAGCCATGTTGTTGAAAAAGCTAAAACAAAAAAGCAAAATTTTATATTATTTTATATCAGGCTATGAAACAACATTTCATGTAAATGTCTCCTTGTCTATGTAAGTATATACATCTACTTCAGCAAAAAGGAAAAAGTTCCCTTTGATCTCTGTACTGAAGAGTTAGTTGGAGGGTTCCCCCCCTCCCCTTCATAAGAGCACAAGAGTGGTTTAAAAATGTATTTGCAGTACCATCTGTACAACTTTTTTCTCTCTGCTAGTGAAATGTTGCTCTACATCTGAAACTCAGCAATGTTTTAGTCTGGGAAAATCTGACTTAACTCTGCAAACCATCAAGTTAGATCAACTTAAACAATTGCAAACGCCATTTACCCTTGTATTTCATTTAACATAAATTGATTAAGCATTAAGTAAATTAAATTAGATTAAACTTAATACATTTGTGCAATTTTTTTGACTGACAATGTCTGAAGATCTAAGTCTCACTTTCTCTAAGTTTTTCATACTGCTGAAGAGGAGGAAACAATTCTCAAAGAACATATAGATGTGAAACTCCAACAAAGAAACGCTTGCTTATATGAACTCTTTTGCTGGCATTAATTATCACACTGGGTAGAGCTTGTGGTCATGTTCTGCTTTAATATATTCTGTGTTCATAATTTTACATGCTTCCTATTGTGCCAGTGATGTCTTTCATTCTGTTACTTTATAGTCTCTATTCTTTGAATGCTGTTGTGTTTGGCAAAAAGAAAAGAAGGAAAATTGCAAACACATAGACACACCCCCATTCTGGGAATTCCATGCTGATAAACGTAGATTTTCTCAGTTGTACATCAAGTTGCAGTTCTTCAGTAGTGATACAGCATTTTCTGGCAAAATGAAGCCAGCCTTACAGGACTGCTTTGGCTGTGTCTTCTGGAAGGCTGTTCCATTTATGGTACATGATTACATTTTTACAAATTGAATGGAATAAATATTTACTGATGTGATGAAGGTTTTACATATGTATGTTAGGTGTCAAATAAATAAAACACTTTGAGTATATAACATGTACATACTGATGGATCTTCTCCTTTCAAAGTGTCTTTCTATGTTCCACCCTGGGAGATGTGGTTCAGAAATACTCCCTTAAGTGCTAAGGTGCATATGTCTTCACAAAATGTGTGCAGCTGATTTGAATGTCTGTGTGGATTAGAGGACTCGACTGTTGTCTTTAGAACAGAATTTGTAATGTCTCTAGTAAAACAAACAGAACACGAACAACTCTTGTTTAACAGTGCTCCAGATTAGTACAAGAGCAATTTATGCTTTCTTTTGTATTTGTGAATTATGATCGTTAATACTGTGTTCTTCAACAAAGAATGCAGTAATTCTGTTTATAATTTCTTGTTATATTAGAGTAGCCTGAATGCTCTGCTTTTGATTACTAATTTTCAAGTCCTGGGGCTCTGGCGTGGGCTTACTGAGTTGCTTTTAAATACTGCTTAACTTTCAACTTTCTTGTCTTTGAGTTACTGTTGTATTGAAGATTTGATAGGCTAAAACTTTACTGTGTTGTTCATCAAGAAACACAGAGGTTAGGAAGAGAGCTACTATTACTTGAAATAGGAAAAAACAATTTAATTCCAAGGAATGATAACATTTTTGTGTGTATAATAAAACTTAACCTTTTCTTGGCTTTGCTGTAAGAAAGAGTAGGAATGAATTTTGATTTGATGTAAAGTAAGAGTGAGCAGTTGATTGCTGCCCAGTATATTAAAGAGGAATATTGCTTGCTTTTTAGGGGGATTCTGTATTCCCTTATTGATGGTTAGTTAAAAAGGATGTTCTTTCTCCCATTGGCCTTAATTGTGTTTTGCACCGATTTTGAGCAATCAGCCTCGCGCCCGGGAAGAATTCCAGTTGTATTTGATGGTATTTAACAACAAGGTAGAAGACAGAAATAATGATAAATTGTCAGAATTCTTCTAAACTTTCAAATGCTTTGTCTTTACTAGATTCTCAGGAAACTGAGAGACCTTAGAGACACAGATTCTGCTTTTCCTTAGAATGAATGTCACTATCATTACCGTGTTAGTTTGAGCTGAGCAAGTCTTCTCCCTAGAAAACTTGAAATACATACTGAACCTTGGAGTTGCTCAGTGCTTTATTTCTGCAGTTGAGCGTGTTTTTGTTGCCAAGTCAAGGCTTAAAATAACATGCGCATTTGCTATGAATCCATATCCATTTTTTCATCTCTTTACACTGCCTGGAAGAGTGATGAGCGCTGCTCCTACTAGCTGGCTGAGGGTTTTTCTATTGCAGGTGTAGCATTACTGCTATAATGTTGCCACTGGCTTTGCACGTGGCCTGGTGCAGAAGACTAGGATAGGTATCATGATCGCAGCTTCTGGCCTGCTCAGTGTGCTCTGGAATTCATACAGTTCCCTTAAGGCCGCAAGTGTAGCGACACTAGTTGTGAGGGCCATGCGGGTTTATTTCACCTTTTCCAATGAGGCTCACCTAAGTGTGACGAGATGTAAATGTAGGTAGAAATAAAAAAACCTCTGAACACAGGAAATGATGAACTGTCCAGCTGTCTTTGGATTTACGTTATATCCACATACTTTTGCTATGCCAGAATTCCTCCCCTCGTGCCTTTCCCCCCATGGGGATGCCTTGTACTGCTCTTATATTGCCATTCACTCTCCTGTCCTCCAACAGCTTTTTGGACAAATCGGTGTTTGCTGTGTCTGATTCTGAACTGCCCCTGTACAGACTGGCCAGCCTGGTGCACAAACAGGGCAGGTGATGAGCTCAGGGTGCAGCTTTGCCTGGGGCAGGAGAGGGAAGGAAAAGCGGGGGGAGCTTCTCTATCCAGCAGTCCATGAAGAGAACTTGTGGCGTTTAACATGACTGGAGCCTTCTCTTCCAGCTTTGGCTGAAATTTAGTAATGGGATCAAAGCTATTCATAGTACAATTGGAGATGCCTCATTTCCCTAGAAAACAAAGCTCAAGAGTTTGAAAGAAAATTGAATACCTCAGTCAATCCTTTTTTCATTTTTTCAGTCGTTTAAGTGTTACGTTCTTTTTAAAATCTTAATTATCTTGGAGAGGATGTGGAGTTTTTGAGGGAGTCTTTGTGCAGCTCAAGCAAAATTGTGCTTGGTTTTCAGTTTGCTCTTCCAGAGCAACTCTTGGTATTTTTAGTTCACACCTGTAAGGAATTAGAATGACCTTGGAATCAAGTCACTGTCAGTGTTAAGAAAGAAGCTAATTTCTTTTCTTTTCTTCCGTTTCCCTAGACAGAAGATGATTCAAGCTGTAAACTAATCAAGTGTTTCACCCAATAGGACAGAAAGCAGAGACAACTGAAAGTGACACCAAAGAAAATCAAGTAGAAAATAAGGCCTGTTTTGTTACTCTGAAGTTGAATATTTTGCTCTGGAAAGGGCTTAATGAACCATCAAGTCCTGAATCCTGGTGCCACTAGCAGTCACTTTGTACAGTTCTTTTCATAAATTTATGTTGCCTCATCTTAGGTATTTTGCCCTAGATAGCCTTATTGGAAAGCTTTTTAGAAAGTCTCTATTTTGAGACTACAGAACCTTCTGATTTCTACTCCAGCTGCTTTCATGCTTAATGCTTACTGACTTCATCTTTAACCAACATAAACAGGTTCTCCATTTCCCATGGTCACTGCAGCGTTACTTCTATGTATCTGATCTCACTTGATTTCATTTTTTTTGAGCACTGGTGGATAAAATTGTAAGGCATACACTGGACGGGATCCTGTCAGGTCCTATTAATACTTGCCTTTATTCAAAGTAAATGCCTTTCCTAATGCATCTGGATGTTTTATCTTTTTCATGTTTTGTGTTACCTGGCTGCCGCCTTGAGAATGAATATACTATTTAATTCCATTATATTTCTGTTATTCTAGTAATATTTATTGGCTTCTTCCTCTGTGATACAGTGTTTTTTTTTATACTAAAAAGTGCTTCCAACTTTGGATGTTGACATTAGAGAAACCATGAAGAACTGTCCTTTTAGTGAGAGTTTTTCTGACGTAGGTTCAACCTAAAATCTCACCTTAAATGTTGGACTGACATTCTAAATTGCCAGCCTAAGTAACCAAATCTTTTGGTTGATTTAGTCTCCCACTACCACACCGGAAATATCTTTAATAGGTATCCTTACTGCGGCTTCCTTTTTTTCTTTAAGCAGATAAATGTCCAAAAAAACTTCTATTTTCACTTTTCAGTCTCTATTCCTTTTGACAGATCTAAGTAGTTTTACCTTTTGATGTTATTTTACTTTATGTTTTTTAACTTCACAGGTGGGTTTTTTTCACAGTTTTCTCTCATCCTTCTTAACACACTCCATGCTTAAGCATGTGTCTCTCTGAGGGGGATGAGGCAGAGGTTATTGCCTAATTATTACTGGCATATTTCTCTAGAATATTTTCACTTACTTCAGATAGAAATCCTGGTCTGATTTTTGTACTTCAAATTTTAATGGGGTTTTTAAGATCTAATTTGGTTCTCTTTGCTTTTGTAACTACTGCCTTTAATTTTTCAAACCTTTTCTATTTGCAGTTAAAGACTTTTTCTTTGGGATCCTGTTGTTTTTCTCCCCATTTCCAGTAATGAGAAGAGAGTTAGATTTAGAAAACGCAAGATGTCGTTAGGCAGGAAGAACTGGCATAATAAATTAAGATAAAAGCATGAAGAGGGCAGAATAAGAAGCCACAGCAGTGGACAAGGCATGGAAAAGAAGAGAAAGGACTAAATTGTGATGTGGCTTGGGCAACAAAGGGATGAAATGAGGAGTGAATGGTTTTCTGCCAGTTTAGTGAACTAAGCTGAGTTACTAATATGCATGATAACTGCCAGGATTGCTTCAAAGAGAGGGGCTCAGGGGTGGTGTGCTTCTCCCCTAGTTAGGCTCAGCCAACACTTGAAACCTTTGGTGTAAGCGATGGCCTAAAACTTCTAAGCTTCTGCAGGAAGAGTGAGTTTTGGAGTGGTTTTGGGAACAGTAGTGTTTCTATGAATGGAGATAGCAGTGCAGCAGGATTGACAACTGAACAAAGATAGTTTTGGAAGGGAAAAAGTAATTCTTGGGCATAACTTGATTGGTGGAGACGTTGGGTTTTCTGATCAAGTAACAAGAATGATATAGGCCTGGGTGGAGAGGAGAGGCATTGACAGTTATTTTTGTAAAATGATAAAAGTGTGACAGTAAAGTCTTAAGAGCACTGAGGTAACAGACTAATGTTTCTAAACACAGTAAATGTTGCCTGTAGAAACCATCTACTTAAATGTAACAAAAAGACATTTATGATTGTTTGAATGTCATATTAATTTTTAAAACAAAACACTGTTCGGCTTTGTATTGTGGTGTAATACCATCTAACTTTCTCATGCTTTTGTCTGTTTTATCTCCAGGAGATGCTCTAGTTGCTGTAAATGATGTTGATGTGAATTCTGAAAACATAGAAAGGGTTTTGTCTTGTGTTCCAGGTCCTATGCAGGTACAGTAGTTGAACATTTATTCCAAAATGTCCTCTGTAAAAAAATATTACTGTTTCTAGCTTTTTTTCCTTAGGAAACCAAACTTAGGCAGTATTTTTCTTAGAACTTCCTCATCTACTTTTTGAACACATTGGTTGACTTCAGTCAAACTTAGAGTAGAAATTTCAGAGTTTAATTCTGGTAAGATTTGTGAAAATAGGTGCAAGTGACTCAAGCCAGTGTCCCATTAAGGGACATTAGGCACAGTACAGCTGTTACACACTCTGTCATCAGCCAGAGTCAGAAACCACATGCAATGTTGTGCAAGAGGTAGCAGCATACTTGTAGGTTCAGACTAACCATAACACCTGATTACTTTTGGGTTTTTTGCCCAGTGTGAGAATCAAGAATTCTATGCTTGCCAGGATTCTGGGTATTCTTGTTTCTCTATGGGAACCAGTACACAGATATGTGAAAATTCAAGTTTTATTACTTTTCCTGCTTAGAAAATTATGTTGAAATTAATCACTTGTTATTGAATACAGGGAAGTAACTCCTTTGAGACCTGCACAAACTTTTAACCAGTGATAGTTGTAGTTATGGGCAAAGATGGCAAGTATGGTTCCTTTGAGAGCTGTTGTTTTGAACGCTCTGATCTCAGCAAGTGAAGGACAAGGTATGTAATGTTGTGATGCCTTGCTCGTGGTGGGTAATAGGGCTGGAGATGTGCAATCTGGCAATAGCATGTATGAAGCAAGACATTGATATATCTACCTTAAAAATGAATGTCAACTGCAGAATAGTAGTGGCTTTCTTTGTCAATTATTGTTCTGACAACAGTAATAATTGCTATGGAAAGACTTAAATAATTATCTCTACATCAATATAAAAGAGACTCTCAAACCACAAGAGAGTAAAAAGAAGCCTGAGTTAACAAGTAGTGCCATTAAAGATATTTAAGAGCATTTAAGTGGAAGAATTGATACTGCTTTTATCTTTAAATAGAAAATTAAGTTCTTGAGTATTTAGAAGCCTTTACATTAAATACTTCTCAAGTCTTTCAGAACTGAACAGTGGTGAAAATTGATAGAAGTCGGTAGTAAAAATTTATTTAAAAAAAAAAAAGACCTGCTTGAATAATGTTTCTTCCCCTCAAACCTACTGTATATATCTTCTAAATGAATAATAATTTTGGCGCTATAATGAAGAATATAATAACTAATAAAGGATTAGATGACTATTTCAGAATTAAACCAGCAGAGTCTTAATTACCTAGTATATCAGTAGTGTAAAATTAAGTATTTTGAGTTACTTTGCTTAAATCCATTTCCTGGTGAACAGGAAGGCAAGGTAAAAGTTGCAACTTATGAGATGGAGCAGGTTAAAATTATAGTGTCTCTTACAGTATGTCTGTAACCTCTTGGTAGTTTTTCTTTAGGTAGAATACACGAGGTGATAATAATAGACATTTTTTACTGTCCAGACATAAAAAGAAGTGGAAATTTTAGGTTTTGCTAAACGTGCTTCTGTTCACAACTTGCATAGTGTAAGTGCCTGAAGAACTGCATCTGCAACTGCAGTAAGATTGAGTATGAGTATGTCAGTATAGGAACCTTTCCAAGATATTTGACAGTATGAAGCTTGCCTAAGCTACCAGAGTTGTGGTCAGGTATTGGCAGAGCTCCATGGTAGGAAAAACCTTGTCTTGCCTGTCTTTGACCAAATATGGAGTTGCTGTAACTGTTATTAAATATCAAATGATTAAAAAAGCAGATATTATATAGTTTATTTAATTGTATCCTTGCTAGATTAAGAGTATGCGTATTACTTGTTGCTAAAATGCAATGCAACCCTTTATATAGTAGTTACTTTTAATGCACCATTAATGTTTACATTGTCAGTAAATCTGTCAAGTAGGCAGCGATTACTTGAAATGTATAACTGTGTCATGTTGGCTTTCCAAAACCTCTTATTAAAGTGCAATTATTCCTTTTTTACTGTGCAGTTTGAGTCAAGCCAGAAGAGTGGTTGCTGAAATAGACCGGTGGAGAACTTAAAATACAGAGTTCTGGCTTTTTTGCAGTGTAGAACACTCTGTTCATGCTGCTGAAGAAACAGAGCATTGTTGTTTCTGAGATTTAGTAATAAAGGCAGCTGTTATGCAACCAAAACTGTTAATGTATTCTCATTCAGCATACATTGCAAAATATCAAAAAAGATGCAGTTTAAAGCCATTTTACCGTAGTTATAAGTTACGTACATAAGCAAAGTCACCGCTCTTCTGGGTTCAGTGTTAAAAATTACTGGAAGTAATTTCAAAAACGAATTACCTAGATTCTCTCAGTTGCAGCATGTGGCGTAACATTTCTCATTATTATTTTTCCAGAATTTTGTTTTTCTTACATCAGTTTAGGCAAACTAGCTTCTAGGCACCTAAGGGCTAGTTCAGTGTATTTATTGAGCAATAAAATCCAAATGCTACATCAGTTGTTTGTTTTTTGTTTGGGTTTTTTTTTAATGGCAGAACTGTTTCTGTTTGGGTCCTTGCATGTCACCTAGTAAGATAAAGTCCCAATTCTGATTAAAGCATTGGATACTCTGTTTAGAAGTTTTATAGGAGTCACTGAACGTGACAGGACAACGCATACACCTCAGTCAATGCTTGAGATAATATAGTTACGTTCTGCAGTCTACACAATTTTACATTTCTGTAATCAAAATAGGGCCTGTTTCCTATCACCACAAGACAGAACAGGAAGGGGAAGACATGCTAAAAGTATATACTTTTTCTTACCCTGATACTCAGAAGTTGCAAAACCGTTTTACCTGAAACTTTCTAAAAATATTCAGCCGGAGGCAGACATTCAGAATCAGAAATTTCAGCCTGAAATTTTGAGTTGCAGTTGTACAAACCATAAGCACATGGAAAACAGACTTACAACAGGAAATGGCAGGCAATCTTAAAAGGCAGGCAATGCCACCAGCTCTGTCTATAATAAAATCCACATTCTAAGACATGCAGCTTTCTTGCAGATGAACAGAAAGCGTGCCTTCCTGGGTCAGACCAATGGTATAACATTTTTGGTTTCTTAGACTGACAAATTTTTTAAGTAAATAGTATTAAGAAAAAATTAAAGGTCACAGAGTGACCTTCCAATCATACTTTTCTAGCTTCCAGCAATCAATAGTTAGGGACTTGTTGGATCATGTACAGGTTTGTACCTTCTCCTTTTTTAATCTAGTTCGTAAAATTCTTTGACCTCCACAGCATCCTGTAGCAGTGATTTACATAGCTGATTGGTGTGTTACACTCATTCTTGTTGATTTTCAAACTGCCACCTAATTAGGTGCACTTCATACCCCCAGATTCCTGTGTTAGGAGTAGTTGACTGTCCATGTCTTATTCCTTGTATCATTGCATGACTTGGGAGAGCTCTGTCATGATCCGCTTTTATCATATCTTAAGTGGGAAAAATTCCCATCTGTGTGCCTCACAGCTTGCTGTTACTGTCACCTTCATCAGTGCCTTCTTGCAGTTTGATTAACTCCTTTTTGAGAACTGTTCTAAGTATTGAGAATGTGTGCATGCTATATGTTCATAGAGTGGAATGCTAGTAATTTCTGTGCTTTTCTCGTTCTTTATTTCATTTCCTTTTCTGTTTTCATTTTCTATTACAATATTTTCCAGCCTACATGGGCTTTTTCACAGTAACTTTTTCTTAAAGGCAGGAAGTAGATTAGAACTTGGACAAAAGTAGAGAGGAACAGAAAATGCCATGTTTCAAGCTGTTAGAATCAAGAAGATTTGGATAGGAACTCGAAGTCAGATTGTGCAGAGAGACCTTTCCCAGAATACAGTGACTTTGCATCTGAGCGGTGTAGTACTGCCCACAGTGATGTGGGAGGCAGCATGGATGCCCACAGGAGGAGGGAGAGTTAAAATTCAGTTTGGCCCAATTTGTTTTGAGTTCTTGCTTGGAGGGCTGTATGGTTGTGTTGCTAAGACAAGACAAACTGAGCTGTTCTGTTTTGTTGTTTTATAAATTGAGAGACTAAAAGATAGACTGCAGCAGGAATTACATCCGTGCCTCGTTAGCGTAGAGACTGTAGCCTAAGTGTCATGAATAAGTGTCCACAGACAAGATGTAGTAGAAGTTAAGAGAAATAACTATTGAGCCTTGAGGAAATCTGCAAGAAGTTAGGGTATGAGGAAAATCCTCTGAAATACATGCAGATGGCGTGACAAAAAAAGAGAACCAAGTCACAGAATGCCAGAGAAGAAAACATACGTCTATGAAACTGTGAATGATCAAGTTACTGGGTCGTAAGAAGCCACTGCTGCTTAGCTGGATGTTTCTGCTCCTCGAGTCCTGTTAATATGCAGTGTAGAATTGAAACTGAAATGATGAGGAGAGAAGGAGTGATGAGTTACTGTCAGAAAAAAATGTGGTAGCACATGGCAGGAAAGCAGGATTGAATGCAGTGCTGTTCCAGAGAATGGGAAAAGAGGAAAAAAGCTGATAGCAGCCAAAATAGGAGAGGAAAAGATTAATGAGAAGTGTCGGCAGGGAGTAGAGTGGAATGGGAGGAAAGCAGCCAGTGACATGAATGTTGTAGCTGGAAGAGCTGATGATGGCACTTCTCTGATCTAGTTTGACAGGCAGTGAGTGTTTTAAAGCATCATTATTTCTTGCTGGCACTCCTCTCTTTAAGGAGTATACATATATATACACACACACACACGTGTATACACATACACAACTACAAAAATAGAAATTATTACTATTTAAATGTATAAATTGCCTCTGCTTGGGCTTTTCAAATTTATTGCAAGTGGGAAAATAGAAACCCATTTTGTTTTCATCAATCATTAGGCTAAAGTGTCACTGACTTTAAAGAGAAGCAGTATTTGGTGTGCTGTATCATGTTTAGAACTTCCCAGTCAATAGGCATGTTCAGGATACTTCAGAGCAGACGAACAATCTTGAGTAAAAACTTCTGAAAGAAGGAATTGAGAGTGTGCCTACTTAGTCTAAATATGTATGTTTACTTTGAACAATGATGAAAACTAAAGTATCATTTAAGAAAATAAGTCAATTTATTCTCCTTGAAAAATACAATTTTATGCTCAGTCAAGAGCTAGGTCTCTTTCACATACCCTTTTTTCATACTTAGGATGAAGTCTTCATTTACAAAAAAACCCAACTCTTTCATTTCATGACTAATGGAACAACTAAAATAATTTTTGTAAGGCAGTGCTCATAAAAAGGAGGTCTGTAAAGCAAATTTTGAATCATTTCCACACTAAGTTTGGATTTTGTGCTCCTTGTAATATGTGTTTATTCTAAAACTCCTCTGTTTTACTTTATTTGGGAAATAAAGGACAGTAAACTTCATGTAACTTTTTGACAAAGTAAGCTTAATCGTCTAAACTTTAAGTTACTTTTTAAGAGAGAATGTTCTGTTAGCGCTTTCATTTTTTTTTTCTTCTGAAAACATAACACAGCAAGTGAGGTAAACAATTTTTATGCTTCTTGCTAGTTGTGTACAATCGTTAAATATGGCAACAAAACTCTTATTTGCTGACTCTACAGTTTTTTTAAAAATTAACATAGTGAAAACGTTGGCAGATTGAAATAAGAAGTGTTACTGAGTGTTACAAATTTAAGACTTTTGCAGTCTAATGTAAATTTATTTTCCTGTGCAAATGTACCTGTCAGTGTGCTAAAAAAAAGCAAAGAAATGCTCATGAGAGAGCCTTGAGGATATATATTTATAAAAGTGCTGACATTTTGAAAGAAGTCAAATACTGTTTGTTTCAAAAGTGTGGTAATAGGTTTGTGTTCAGACAAACCCAGAGCAGTAAGTATATTTTTCCATTCTCAAAACTGTAAGAATTAAGTATGAAAACACACCAAACCACATGCTTACTCATATGGTTCATAGAGCATGTAATAGCTGGCTTTGTCCTTAATAATAGATGGTTATGTAATGCTGAATATATAATCAGTTTTCTTGAAACAGCAGGAATTTTTTGAATGCTTATGTCTTTGTCAGTAAAGCTAAGAAAACAATCTCTTAAAGGGCTCAAACAGCATCTATTTCATCTGATATTAGAATGTGATTGTAAGTACAGCCTCATTTTCACAATAATTATCTTAATAGGTTAAACTTACATTTGAAACATCAATATTTGAGCCTGAAGGAACTTCTCAGCAAAGGTGTAAACAGGCACAGTCAAGTATGAACAATCTGGTTCGGCTCTTGTGGGGAGAAGATAGTACGGACCTTCAACAGGCTATACAAGTTGTGCCTCATATTGTTATGTTCCTCACACTGAAACTGGACTCTGAAACATCTAAGGATGAGGTATGTCGCTAACTAAATAAAACTGAAGATGAAAGGTAATAACTGCCAACAGCAACTGCTATGCCTTTTCATGTTAAAAAAACCCAAAAAGCACCAAAACAACAACAACAAAAAAACCCCACCTTGCTAATCATTTTGAGTAGTCTGTAAAATATCCATTTTCACAGAAATAAGGCCTGGCTTTCCAGGGGAAAAAAATTAGTATCACTGCTGACAAACTCTAATTGGACTTGAAATCACTTCTGCTCTGCTGTATGTCTTTACATAAACAGCAGGCTAGAGGTGTTAACAGACAAAGCAGAGAGAAATTCAGAAGTTCATTATTGTCTCTCAGATGCTCACTGTGATGTTTTCAATACGCCTCTCAAATTTGAACTATGAAATCTGCCTAGTCAAAAAAATTTTCCCCAGCAGGAGCTGTTGGCAGTCCACATATATAATCTGTCTAGCTCCTCCTGTTTTGAAATGCTAATGTGCCTTTTGTTAGAGGGCTCTCGCATGTCTGCTGTTTGCAATCAACTGTTGATTCTTGCTTGGGCAACATTTCTGAGCTACTGAAGTACTTTTCCTTTGTCCCGTAAAGCTTCTTTTCACATCTCTTTCCTTTTTGTGTTCTTCAGAAAAATGTTGCCGGTGTACGTGTAACCCGTTGTAGGTTTGTGTAGATGTTGTTCATGATGTAGCCATAGCTACGAATACTCCACTCAAAACACAGGGACCCAGAACGGTGTGGAGGGCTGAGTTTGGCCTCTTGCCCGATCTGAAAATGACAAAGGGACAAAGTGGACTTCTTGGGAACAAACATTCAGAAAAAAACTCTCCCCCGCCTTCTGTAAATCCTTCTTAGATTTAGCGTAGCGCCCCAGTGATTTTTTATTATCTGGGATGTGGAGACATCAAATGAAGCACAAGTTTTGTCAGTCCCCAGGGACTGGGATGGTGGGACAGTGATGGAGTTGGGGAGCAGAAGAAAGGCATTTTGCTTTCTCTTCCCCGGAATTAATCCTTAGATCAGTCAGCGCTCCATCCCTTCTCTGAGGTGTCTTTATTATTTGTTTATACTATTTTTCAACTGATAGAAGTCGGTGTTGCTCTGTTGGTGATGTGCAATAGAGAACAAGTGTTACAACTACACATAATAGAGTTTAATTTTGTTTTCTAGAGACAGGGCTGGGGAGGAGAACTGTAGAAAATTACATGGTATCATAATATTATGTAAATAATGTGAAGTTTGCAGAGTTAAGTGGTTGAAAGCTAGGAAATGACAGATTTATGGCTACTTGTGCAACTTTAATTCAGCCCTTTTGTACATATACAGCATGACATTGTTGACACAGCAGACATCTGAAAGATGCCTGTATTGTGCAGAGGACAAGATGGACAGGTGAGCGTGTATAATTAAGGCTTATTAGGTGACTATAAATCCAGTACTTCATAGCTCTGGAGTACTTGACTTTGCAATATAAATCATACTCTTAATGTAATATTTTTTTATGGTAATATATGCTGCATTGCATATTACAGCAAGGTGCTAACACTGTAAGCTTTGGTTTGCAGTTCTTTCCGATCCCGTTTAAGAGACTACATTTTTTCATGGGAGGTACCTTCAGCAGAAGTTAGTTTATAGAAGTGTGTCTTATAATTACTACTTTATTTTTTAATGGCATTGCAACTGGGCAAAGTCATTCTGTGCTCTTTTTCCCACCTGTAGGCTGCTTCCATTAAAATATGCGATACTGCAGTATTTTTCTGCTTTGGTATGTCTCTATAATAAAAATTAAAAGAGCTCATTTAACTGTGAATTAAATAAACTTAAGATGCTTTATCAAAGTTCACTTGCATATTCAAAATAGTTCTTTTTTTTCTTCAATTCTAAGTTTGTAGTCCAAGGTTGCTATGTTATGTGGATAGAACAGCTATGGACAATTGCTGTAGACTTAAAGACTAGTGTCTTTTTCTTGGTCACGTAAACTTCATGAAATATTAAAAAAAAATATATTTCAGGGCCTCTGGCTCCTCTTTTGGTAGGTGAATAGATATGCAATGTACTAATAATGTACTTGTTCTCCCTTCATACCACAGACGAATTGCTTCCTGAGAAGTCTTGGCAGTTATGCAGCTCCAGATAGTCTCTAATGTTGAGAGATGCTTTGCTGGTGTAATCAAGGTCTTTATAACATTTCCTAACAAAAGAATGCCACCTTCTTAAAGGCATTTGTCTCTTAATTTCATTTGATGAACAGTAAAGCGACATTTATCCTGTAGATGTACTGTTCCAGATTTAGTTTACAGTAGTATTTCAAATTAGCGGTAAAGTTGTTATACACCTACGCCATACTGCACAATTAATGATCCTTTACTAAGCTGCTTTGCCCATATCCAAAGGAGGCATGGTATGCAGATCACATCCACATAAACAATGGCAGCTAGAACTAGTAACTAATTCTTCCACTTGGGAGCTTTTGGCACCCAAAACCAGAATTAATGAGCTCTAAGACTTGTAAGCTCTTTCTGCTCGACTATTAAAGGAAAGTAGAATTAGAAATCATTTAGGATGTGTGCTTGCATGTGGGGAGTGTCCCATAATGGTTTCACTGAGTAATGCTGATCTTGTCTTCAAGTTTTAGTTCAAGGTAGGTATTACGATCATAACATGTGTTACTTGTACCAGCAAACAACTATAACACCTTTATGTGTTTGAACTGATCTTGGCGATACCATGTCTTAAAAGGAATAGCGTTGATATTCCTCCTACATGATAATGTTACTGGAAGCATGTGTTTAGTGTACTTGCGAAGTAGGTATTACTGAGTAGCTGTTACGATAGCTTGGTTCATACAGACACTGGCTTGTACTTCCTGTAGTGTTTCTCCCTGTTTTTATGATTTCTGAATTAGTCTTTAAGGATACATAGTTGTCCTTCATCTACTGTTTCTTTTTTAATCTCATGTAAGATGCAACTTAAAGCCTCTCTTGTCAGTGCACTGTGTTTGAAGATTACAGGTTTTTAGCTGGTCAGCACTATTTTCACACAGTTTCTTTTAGCTGTTTCTTATGTTGTCAAGACTGCACTAATTTTTTTTTTTTTTGAAGCTTATTTAGGCTCAGTTTGAAAAATTAGTAAAATAAAAATAAAGGGAAGCTGTTTGATAAGCCATTAGTTTAGCTAGTCTGTCCAAGTTTGGGGGTTTTTGGGTTGAGAGAGGGTTTATATTTTTGAAGGAGTGAACTAGTTCTCATTTATTAATTGCATTTTCATTGGCCTATGAACTTGGCCTTGCTTTAAGACAGCTCATCTTGTATAGTGGTATGTGCTGAACCTTGCTAACTCATTAGTATATATGATACAGCTATGACCTTTTGTTACAGTTGTCTTTTCTTTCCCTGGGAAAGTGGACAGATAATTCTCAAATGAATTTTGTGTAAAGGCCCCAGTTCATAGTGAGGAGAAAAAAAGGCTCTTTCTAGCCCTTTGTAGTTCTGTAATTAGAAAATAGCAGGGTTTTTTCCAGCTAAGGGATTGATTCAAGAACAAAATCCTTGTCACTAATGAGTATTTGAAAATAGAGCTAATTAAATTGGATAAGAATGAGGAGTTTGTCAGGTCCTTCTGTAATGAAACTTTACATTCTTTTAATCTTGATGAAGGAAAATTTTCTAACGAGTGTTGGCACTGGCTGGATGTGCTTAGTGACATAAATAGGAAAGTTAATCATGTCTGTGTTTCTTTTGTTTGTAGAAAGATAATTTACTATACCATTTGCATTGGATATGCTTAACACTACATGCATTATTTCTAGCCATCATGATTTGTCAGAAAGCAATAAATCTGGGGGAATTGTATGTTTGCTTATTACTGTATTTTTATGGTTGCTGAAATAATAGAATTTTTTAAATGCTTACATTAAAAATTCATTTTTTAAAAATGGTTAGAAAAAGAAAAATAATTGTCACAAATACTTATCGCTACTGATCTTCATTTTCAAGATGACCTCTTTAAGAGTATGCTGACACAGATGGTCAGAGGTTTGGTGATAAAATTGTTAATGGTGTGTATGTTGTTTGAGCATATACCTCAGTTATATTTTGTGCTATATATGTAAAGCAATTAGGTAGGGTTATATAGAGCAATTGGAGTTTTCGTATTATTATTGTTGGTTTTAAAGAGCTGTATGTTTGATGATGACTTAAATCACAATTTAAATATTGGAAGAACCATACAAATACTGGCTATCTCTTGGAATCAGATCTGTTAACAGTGTACTTCAAGCTGTAAAGTGCAGTGGCCACGCTTTATCATTTTATGTTTCTCCATATAATAATGATCCTAAATAAGTCCTACTTTTCTATAAAATGGAAAAGTTAAAACTGTCAGAAACATTCATGTGCATTTTGGAACTTTCCAGTATGCCCATTCAGACCACTGTTTGTGTTGATACCATGTGAAAGTATATGATAAAAGCCTCAATGTTTTTAAAAAAAAAAAAAAAAAAAGCCAGGAAAAACAATTGTTTTCTGGGGTTTGTTGGGGATTTTTTTTGTGGTTTTGGTTTTGGTTTGCTTAACTAACAGCTAACTTTCTTCACAGCAAGAAATTCTGTATCAGTACCCCATATCAGAAGCATCCCAAAAACTGAAAAGTGTGAGAGGAATATTTCTCACACTATCTGACATACTGGAAAGTGTTACTGGTACCCAGATTATCAGGTAAAAGCATTTGAAATGTAATGTATTACTACTTTTATACATATGTGTACAGAAAACCACATATGGGTCATGCATCAAGCTCTAGACAAAACAAGAGTGACTGTATGTGTTAGGCAGTAATGTTTTAACTAGAACAGCATGCCTGAAGTTGGACTGCTCAGCCTGGATGTACATTGATTTGGGGGAGTTTCGTTGTCATGGGTGGTAATGACTAGGATTCGGTGAAATTTTTTTTAGATCCTTTTTAGATGTCCTAAAAAAGTCCTTATCTAAATTGGGATTCTGTGGCACTGTACTATGGCAGACTGGAAATTCTACAACAGTGTCAATCAAATTAAAAAAAAGAATTAAATATAAAATGTAATTCAGTTAAATTTATGAGTGCCTGCTACTTTTAAATTAATTCTATTTCACATTCAACTTGCAACACCTGGAAGATCTTTATATCCACAGACCAGGACTCTAGTAAGAAGTCTAATAAAAATGACTCCTGAGTTTTTGGAGCAGCATGGGGGTGGTGGACATATGTCAACAGATTATTGAATACTTAAAGGTAGATGATTTTCTGATGGAATAATTAGAACTGAGATAACGAGTATCACTTTTCAGTTTTTTCCCATTGAGAATCAGTATATAAGTTTACATCTCTTGGGGGTGTCGAACAAGATTCTCTTCTGCACATCAGTGCCGTGCGTATCAGACACAAGACCTGAATGGGAATAAAAAAGCCAAATGTAAATGGGATTTCAGGCCTAAGAACACAGAGTGCAAACAGTAGTGAACAGCATTGGCAATAATAAGGAATTCCTCGAAAGGCAAAAGGCCTGTTTAATACATTTAAGTTCGTTTTCCACTGATAAATTTTTCCTTAAAAGGAGTTCTTGAAGTGCTTCTGAATATTTTTTCTTACCAGAAAATTAATACTTGTTAATTTACTTATGTTTACATTTGTTTCTTTTAATTTTTTTTTTTCTCAGACTTTCTGGCATCCTACTATTTTGAGTAAGAAGTTTTAACACTGTGCTTTAACCATGCTTATAACTTTCTAGCTAATAAGTTACTGAAAGTCATGTTGCTGATTTAGTGATCAGTAGGAATGTAGATTGACTCCTTTAGCAGCAGGTGTCAAACACAGGCTCTTGGTCTTGTGCATGTACCAGGATTGTAAGGCAATGCCACACTAATTAGCACTGAGGTATGTTAATTCCTCTTAAATGCTTATGCACTATTAATGGAAATTCTGCCATGTAAAAGCATTTTTGGACATGTCCAGATTTTCAAACACATCCAAAAGACAAATCAATCCATTGTTTGTTCTATACCTATGGTATCATCAGAAAAGCAATACAGAAATCCATGGTAATGTAGATTCACCTTTCCTGTTAAGGTTCTCAATTTCCCATTTTTGAGTTTTAAAAATATAAAAGCACTTCTGCTGGTCTCTGTGGACTGTCTCATGTCTTCAAAAAATATGCTAGATAATCCCCAGCTCTCCTATGAAGCTTTTTCTATCAGAAGAGTAAATTATGATTGTTGTGTCTCCATGTGACTGTGTGTCTTTTGGGACGGGGATGTTTATTTCTTTGTAGTTAATTGCATTATAAATATATAATTTGTTTTGTTTGGAAAGCACTTTTGGTTACATGAAGGATTGAAATTTTTTGGTGACCTGTGGAAATACTAAGGTATTTCTTAACTAAAGAAATTACAGTGTTTTATTCAGTACCGTCAATTTTACAGTATGAGTGAATCAGTGAAGTAAGTTAATCATGGAGCCATATCCTAAAAATTTACATTCTTGAATCTTTCAAGCTTAAAATAAAGTTACTCTTTTTTTTACTTTGCAGCAGTGTTATTTTGTTACTTAAAATTTCTAGCATGATAGCAAGAACAGTGGGGTTTTGCTATAAATTTAGTGTTTGAGATATTTACAGACCTTGGTTTTATCAGCAATCAGTACATTTAATCTGATAATCTGGTACATAATGTATGGTTTACTGCTAACTAGAACATTGGGTCTAACTCTGTTTCATATTCTAATCCACTCTGTGGTTCAAATGAAAGTTCTCTCTGTCTTTTTGTGGAGCTTTGTAGAGCAATTTTCTATACAAAGGAGATGGAATGAGAGCTCAAGCTTGTTTATCACTCAAGTAATATGTTCAAATACCTCTTGAGCTTGTTTTCAAAACATGTGTGGAGTCTTTTTAAAAGATTTTGTGAGTAATTACTATGTTCGGAACCTTCATTAGTAACTCTGGTTACCTCACTGTGATCTGAAATGGCATTCACTTTCTAAGTTGATTGTATTAAAAGCTAGGCAGGAAGACCTTTAAATAGCATCTGGATCATTCCAAAGATGACTGCAGAGCTTCAGTAGCTGTTTGTCCTTTATATACTTGAAAACGTTGTTACTACTGGCCTGATCTGTTTGGGATAGAAATCAGAGAGTCTTTGAGTTCTGTAATAATTAATATAATTACCAAGCCCAGTTGCATGCATGTGATTATACATAAGCTTAAGATTTTGCATATAAAATACATATCATTCTGGCTTATAATGGTGGTCTTTTATGACTTCGTAGTGTTAACAGAAGTACTTCTGGTTTAATTTTTCTAGTTCTTCCCTTTTCTTATGTGGAAAACTGGTTCAAGTTGTTTACTGGAAAGAATCTGACAAGTTGCTTGTAATTGGCCTTCCTGAAGAAAAGTGAGTTTCAAATAAAATGCTTTGTTTTTCTTTTAATTTAATTTTGTTTCCTATTATGTGTCCTCAAGTTGTACTCTATTAAAAAGCAAGAAAGGGAGGGCTTACAGTGTACTCTCTTTACTATAACTAGTCTCTATGCCTGTGATTCCACTTTTTTGATTGATTTTGTTTGCATCTTTTTTATATCCATTGTTACAGTTTCTTTTTAATTTCCTCTGAAGGCAATAAGGTCTTATTAGATCTCAGAAATACATATAGGCTAGAAAACAGTAACTTTGTGTTTGGTAAAGTCAGGTCCTGATTAGAGACTACTGAATAACAGCAGTAATATTATGTATTTATGGGTTCTCAGAGGACTTTTTTTTCCCAGCTTTACTACTGTCTGTGTCATCATGGCAGTCCGATGAAGAATTTTTTTTTCTGTTTGTTTGCAGTATATCACTACTTAAGAATAGGGCTCTTCAAAAGATGCCTAGGCTTAATCATAGTAAAGATGTTATAAACATAGCTGTACATTTGAATTGTTCTTTTTTTTAGTGTGCCACTTGCTCAGCTGAGGAACATGATTGAAGATGTTGTCAGGACCTTGAAATTTATGTACGGTTCTCTAGACAGGTGAGTTCTTTCAAAAGTATTTTCTTTTTAGTCACTAATTTTTCACTGATGCTCACTGAAAAAGACCGCTAGTAGCATTAATGTTTACATGGAATTTCTTTGCATGTTCCTGTACACTTGTATAAGAAACAGAATTCTGTTCTTGCCTTTTTGTTTCAGTTGTAACACTAGTAAGACTCTCTTAAACAGTCCTTGTTACTTCAGGAAGTTTTGTCCTTGATTAGGTTAAATCATTCACATAATCTAAGGCACTGTCCATGTCAACAGCACTCTGCAAATGTTATCCTTTGTGTTAAAGCACCATTTGTACAGCGTACGTATAAATTGGTGTTACATTTTTCATAAAGTAAACACTCCAGACTTCTCAACTTTATTTGGCAGAGTGACTGTCTTTCTCTGCGTTTGGAAATCACCCAGAAAACTTTCAGTCTGACTGTAACCTAAATAAAATTGCCAAGGTAGGCTGTTCATATGCTTGCATCTGATTCAGGGTTAAAGTGTGTATGCCATAAAGAAAAACAATAATCTTAATTTCCAAAAGGATGAAGCTGATCATTGTCTCATCTTAAGTTGCTCTAAGACATCTACTATAATACTATACTGCTTTAGTTTTTTCTTTGTTTGTAGGTACTGCCTGGATATTAGCCTAGTGGGTTTTTTCACGTTTAAAATGAATGTTAAGAAAAAAAATCCAAATGTAGTATCATGCTGTAAAGAGACTTCTATAGCACAGAGGGTTATATAAACAAGCTACAAGTTTCTTGATGTTTTTCTAACTTGGAGCTCATGTTTGTTCAGTGCTTTTTGCCAGGTGGAAAATGTTTCTCGCCTGGATCATTTTTTCAACCTGTTCTTCCAGCGTGCGCTTCAGCCTGCAAGACTCAAGTCAAATGCCAGCCCCAGTGCTCAGCACTATGATACCTGCAGTGCGTTATTCTTAGACAATCTCCCAGGCTTGCGCTGGCTGACGTTGCCTCAGGAAATCAAGGTAATGTCATTTTCAGATCTCTCCAGAAAAACTTGTATATGAGAGGCCAGAAAATTGATGCAGGTATCTTCTGCTGCTGCAGTGTCATTTACATAAGCACTTTGCTCATCCCAGACCACCCATTTTCCTACAGGATCCTTTATTTAGGTTTGGAACTACACAATCAGTCCTACAGGAAACAGATTGCTATTATGAGTGTAGTTTGGTGACTTTAGAGAACGTGATGACAAAGGAATTAAAATTTATTTAAAATATATATGCACGCGCGCACACACATCTCTACTAGCATATGCAGTAGGGAAAGCAGCTGCTGGTACGTAGGTTTATATTTGAGTTTGACCATTTAAGCATTTGTCCAGGTAGAAAATATTACTCCAGAAGCCCATGTGTAATTTGTAATTTAGGAGAGTTATAAATGGCCATCGCAGAATCAAAATAAATATCCATGTGTCGTTTGTTTGACACTATACAGGTAGAGCTTTTCTGCACCATTTCACTGTGTCTGGTTACCTCCCAATTTGAAATTGAGTTGTGTTTTAAGCAGTAGTAAGACAAAAGCTAGATCACAGTAAAAAAATCATAGCTTTAAGTCTTAAACCTCATTTTCATGACTTTAAGAAGTTAAAATAGGGATCATTAGGATAATTATTAGTAAAGTAATATTTTTAAAATAAAAATAATAGATGTTATATATGTGTGACACATCATCCCTGATAAGTGTTCTCTGAAGTGGTTTTTCATATACACTATAGAATTGATGTTATTAGACCAAAATACATAAAGATGGTATTTCTCCAATTTGAAACAATTGTAACAATTTCTGCACAAGAGAAAACAATCCCAAGGAGAGTTCAGCAGTGGAGTTGTAAGACCAACACATATTTCATTTATTCAGAAATATATGGTGTTATTTAGAATTATGTATTTATTTGACTTACACAAAATGAAAACAATTCAGATTGAGTCTGTGACAGGGGTTACAACTAGAAAAACTTTGGCTTACTGGGTGGCAGATTCTGTAACATAGTTCCACCACAGTTTGGCTCTGCATAGATAAGCAAGTCCTAGCTGTGCTGTACAGTAGTTGGCAGACAAGCTTATTATAATACCTTTTATTAATGTAGTAGGTCTGCAAAGTGAACAGGGTACAACCTCAGCTAATGCAGGGGAAAACTTTTATGAAATTACATTTAGCTAAAAAGCTGATAATTGTGTCTTACGTACAGAAAATTTCTTTGAAATGTTTTTTCTCATATGGTTCTCTTTCTGTTATGCTATCCAGATCATCTTTCAATCTCTTTTTTTTTTAAGCTCCTGTGTTAATTATGCTGGCAAATGTATTCTTTAATAACACAACTGTGTATACATTTGTTCAGAAACAAAGCAGAAGACTTCCCTTACTCATTCAAAGGGCTTGTAGTTTCCAGGTTTTTTTCTGTTTTCATGTTACAGTTTTGTTATGAAGTGATTTAGCATCACTGCCCAAGGGTTATGTGTTCCACATAAAGCATTGCTAGAACATGTTTTTTTAGGTTCAGGTGTAGATAACTGGCTCTTGCTAGGTGTAGTTTGCAGCTTTATTTGCAATTATACTGGAAGTACAGAAATCAATGTACTTTCAAGACCTGGTGATCATGAAATGATTGCTTTTAAGTTTTTCATCAGAAAGACCTTCTGGGACTTCATAGTCCCAGAATAGAAATAGATAAAAGATAAAATAGATAAAAGGTCTCCTTTTTTGTTTCTTCTTCAAATTTTTTTTCCTCCTCCATCCTCCAGCCCCCATTTCCTCTGTTTTCTTAAATGAAAAGCTCTAGTCTTGGAAGGTGGTACAGTCCACTTGGATAAATAAAGCATCCCCAAGAAATTATTTTGTAGAGCACTAGTGCAAAAATTTAAGCAGGGCTCAAGGGCGCTCTCATGGCTTTTTTTTCTTCTTCCAATTTCTGTAATCTCATCAGTATTAATAGTTGTTATTCCCTTGTAGGTTTTATTAATGCTTCTTATTTTAATCCTATAGAGGTAGGTTTTTTCCTAATGAGGTTTTTAGCCTCTTAGCAAAATAAGATTAAAAATGAGGCTTCTTCACTTTATTTGTAGTGACTTGGTATAGCATCCATCTCGCCTTCTTTTAGAGCTATGATAAAAATGACTACGGTTGAGGTTCTAATCCTGAACTCTTCCTATTATTTAATGGGAAAAATCTGGTACTTTAATAGTAATTCAACTGCCCAACTTCAGCTGTTTACTTTAGTATTAGATGAATCATGCCTCAGGACTCCTGTGGCTTCATCTGCATTACCTGAAGTGAAAGGACTAGCTCAAATAGAGAATATCTACACTGTAGGTATTTAATGAAATGCAGTCTCATTCAAAGAACTAAACACATGACTAAGTAGCTAATTACTATTTAAATCTGCTGGCCTTTAATGAGACAGACATATTGTAAAATTGGACCTCTTTTTGTATTTAGAGCACTCATTTGACATATAAAAACTCTTAATATCTTTTATTTCAGTTGAGAAGGTAATTTTCCATACAGTGCATATACTTAAATTGCAATTTGGTAATATAGTATATATTGTCCTTCATTGAAGATGTGTTAGATACCGGGCATTGTAGTAAGGCACAATGGACCCTTTAGATTATCAGTCATTTCACTTCAGGGCCTAAAGTAGATGAAAGACAGATTCACTGCATTTTCATTTTCCATCCTCTTGAACATTAGTGAATCTAGGATTCGTTTTTGCCTTTGTGATTTTTAAATATTTTTAGCTCCACTACTAGGAAGTTATTTTCCATATCATGTGAAGAGTTGTTAGCATATTGTATTTGAGTCAATAGGTGTATGGCAGTTTTTCTTCCTGTGAAATCTTGTAAAAAAATGTTGCATTAAGATGGAATAATGCTTAGAATATGGTAGTCTTGTCATGGTAGAGTTTGTTTTTTAATGAGTATTTGCCATGACTTAATGTAAAGGAAACAGCTGGGAAGTTTTAAACTGAGATTTTTCTTTCATGGGTAGACCCAAAATATTTGTAAGCTTGTAGATAACATAATTAAGGCTACTTTTAATTATTAGACAATGATTCTAATCTGAGCTGACCATAAACTCCATAATCCACACTTACTTCATCAGCAACAACAACAGAAATTAACATTGTATGCACTGGAAGTAAAGAGGCGATACGATGGAAAATGGAAAGTGCTTCTCAGAATGGCTCCGCAGAAGACCTGAGTTTAGATGTTCAAAATGACCTTGCTCCTGCAGAGGCATATACTTTAATTTATAGGGTCTTCATTTGAGGATAATATTAACTAAGACTTTTCTGGTTTTCTTATTTTTATGTTTAGTAAGATCTCATGTACAATTTTCATAGAAGTGTGTTTGGAGGGGAAGGGATGAAGTGGTCAGTCTTTCAGCTTTACTGTTGATGGGGTTTGCAGAATTATTTCGGGTTTACTACTATTCAGTAATAAAAGTTGCCACGGACATTGCAAGCTATGCATCAGTCAGTGCTGTTCATTACCAAACACATTTCTGCTTGCTGGTGTGGCCTTCTCTCTCTTCTCCCCGTAATATGAATTGTCTTTTCTTTCATCTTTAATAGCAGACTGATAATGATTTAGTTCTTTCCACCTTCACCCATAGTATATGTCTAGATACATTTTTGCTAAATGTGCTTGAGGCCAATGTGTTTGTGACGATTTTAGTCAGACTTCTGCTTTATAATACATATCTATGAACAGGCTGGTATATATATTTTAGCTACATATGTACATATTTGTGGAGTGTCTCAGCAAAGTTTCTTGCATGTCCTAACTCCAGAGCTAAATCTACTATCCAGGTAGAAAATGCAAAGGTGCACACATAGTCCTGTAACACTCACTTGCAAAATCCATGCTCCATAACTGAAGGGAATAAAACATTTATGCAACATATAGTTGTAGAATATGGTCAGTCAGAAACCTTATATATATCTCATTTTTTCCTATCCAGGGAATGACACTTTTTTCTTGTACTATTTGGTGATAAACTTTTTTTTTCCTCCATGCTTTTTTCTTTTCTTTCAAGTTTGTGTAGAGACTCTGTGATGCTTTGTTCTCTAGTTTAGCTTGCAGGTTGTTTCTTTCTTGAAAAATTGTAGGTTTTAAAGGTATTTAGCAAACAACGTAGTTGATATTAATGATACAGACACTGCTTTCCATACATTTTCCAGAAAAAAATTGTTGCCACTGCAGGTGAAATTTCCAGTTAAGTTTGAAGATATTTATATCCTATAAGGAATATAAAACTAAAAATATCAATTCTTTGTTGGGAAGAAAGCCATTTAAATTTTAACTGGGGAAAAGCTGAGAGACTGGTTAGTTGTTGACTGCCAGCAGCCTCACTGACGTTTCTCTGAAAAACTGTATGTATTTCAATTAGAGGCAGCCTGTTAATACAGCCCAAGAAGTTTGTAATGATGAGGTTTAGATTCTTTTCATTAAGTAGCACATTTATGTCATGAACTTCAGTATCTAGTACCATGTTCTTTAAAAGAAAGTATTTTTAGTAAAACATACTAACCAACAGCTCCTGTAATTAGAGAAATAAGCAAGCTTAAAGTGGTTTCCATAGAACAAAGATAATGTGTGAGAAAGTTTTGCCGATTTCCATAGAGAGAAAAACTAAATCCATGGTGAAAAAGATTTTTCTAATAACTCAGCTGGATATGGTAGCTTTCCAGATTTCAGAGTTGTCTCTAGCCTTCACGGGGTAATCTCTAGGCCTCATGTTTTAAAGCATGCTGAAAGTAAGAGTGACATCTCCTTTATACCGAACAGTGGACTCAGCAGGCACACAAGCAGAGAAATTCTACAGTTTCAAAAAGAGGGAAGTACACAGCAATTAAGAAGGATTTTTCTTTAATTGGATGAATTGAGGTGTTCTTGATATTTGATATTACCACTGAAAAGTATGTGCAAATTTTTGACCATTCACTTCGTACTTGTGAATCCCAATCTTCTGAGCTAGAGCAAACTATGCTGCTATTGTAAGTTCATATGTGGGAATCTCTATTAAAATGCACTATTTCGATATTTCAGATGGAAGTTGACACAGCACTGAGTGATCTAGAAGCGGCTGACTTTGCAGAGCTGGTAAAAGTTTTATTTTTGTTGTTTGCATTGCACGGTATCTCTTTGCCTTGGTGTCATGGAGTTTGAAAAAGCACTAATTCCACACTCCGCTTTTTTTAATCAAGTGGGAGTCAAAGTAAAGGTATACTGTATTACTCTTAAGATGGCTCAATTTTACCCATTCTGTTTATCCTGAATTTTCCTCCATGATTAACACTAGAACTGTATTATCCTATAGTATTAGTCACTGAAAACCCATGATTTACTGTAATTTAAGTCCATGTGATGTCTACAAGGACACTCTGATTTCAACATAGCTGATTGTTTTTACATTTCTTTTTTTCATATAGAAAACTCTCTCCTTCCTAAGGAATTGTGAATAAACCTGAAAACTTCTATGGAGCACTGAGAATTTAATTTTCCAGTTTACAGAAACCAATTACAAGTTATGCATATTTTTAATACTGATAAAGGAGGAAATAGTAATTCACTTATATATCACTTGCTATGCATGCTCTTCACTGCGCTGTATAGGACAGTGAGGTGTTAACATTGAAATTTCAGTTTTAATTTCTAATGAAAGAGCTGTCTTAAACTCATGTTCCAGAACAGTTATTTTTAAATTCTTTTCTTTATAGATATATTATAATTGAGCATAAAAATAACTTGTTTTGATCACATATTTAGCGTAGCAATTTGGGACATACATATTCTTAATTACAAAAGACATTTAATGATTCTTAAAACCTAAAATACAAGTTAGGAAGACATATAGTCCATCTTGCAAATGAATTAAAAAAAAATTACTGTACTAAACAACCTGGATGATTACTTACAGAAAGCATTGTCTACAAGTTGCAGTTTATTGCACAGAAATTGATTGTACTCACTTCATTTAAAATAAGCTATATCCAACTAAAGATAGTGTTACTAATCTGAGAGCACTGAGCATCTAAATTAAAACATCAATGACTGGGTATATTTTGGGTAAAATGTCAAATACTGGAAAAAATGCTTTGACTTGGAAGTTTTACTCTAGGAGGGCCTCTGGTGCCAGTAGTTATGCTTCAGCTACTTTGCTGTTAAGAACGCTGAGAATTAGCATATCCCAACAAAGTAGTTTTCGGACAGATAAGAACTAAACAGGAAATTTGTTATTTTGAGATGAAAATTGTTAGAGAAAATGGTAGTGACATGAAAATCAATAATAGAGGCTAAAAACTTGGTATTTCACTTAACCGGTCAGTATTAACTGCTGTACTGATAATAAGAAGTGGTCAAAAATGGACGGATCAAATAAGATATTGATTACAATTGACTGGAATTAGTTTACTTGGATTTGGTCAATAAAATAACAATTTTGAATTAAAAATTATACCATGCTTTTTTTCCCTACAGTCTGAAGATTATTACGACATGAGAAGATTATATATGATCATGGGCTCTTGTCTCTTCTACAAGGTAGTATTAGTGATTAAGGCCTAAAGATTAGGAAAATGCATCTGGAAATCTAACCTAGTCATGGAGTAACTCTTTTCAGAAACTCACAAATATGAAAAAAAAGTATGATTGCTTAAAATGTGTATTTCTAGTAACAGACCTAAAACTCAAACACCGTAACAGAAAAAATTGATGCCAGGAAGTGATATGTACTATATGATTAGTAAGAACAAAATACTTGTTGGAAACTGTCTTATGGGAATTTTGCTATGTATGATCCAAGGTTTGAAGAGAGACAGTAATAAGAGTCAATTCCAGTGAGACTGTTTGATACTCTAATAGAAATTTTTTTGTTCATTGCTATTTTTTAAGAAAGAGAATAGGTGATCTATCTTTAATCTGTCTTCAAATGAAAGACTTGAGAAATTGGATTGACATCGGCCTCATTTGTAAATGTGTTTATTAAATATAGACAGTGTATTCAACGGTATAAAGAAGGAGGAAGATAACAGCCTTTGCTTTAAGGAAGCTTACATTTTAAGGATTTTTGTCATGCAATTGTTCTTTATGCTGGTAGTGTTATGAGACTAAACTTAGCACAAACGGCACTACAAAGTATCTGCCATGACAGTGCTTTAACTGTAATGCCCTTAGTGCTAGAAACACTGTTCTACTAAGTATCTTTGGAAATGTTATTAATTCCAGTGAAAGCTCAGTATTTTTGGTAGGCAGGAAATGAGAATTAAAGCACCTTAACTCTGTAGCTGTTTTAGGTGTTAAAGGTGTTAAAGCAATGCATTTCCCAGCTTGCCTCTGATAATTTGCATATATGCAAATATGCATATGTGCTGATGTATTATTTGTTTATATTTCAGTATTTTTATTCTTCAGATGTGGTGCAGAAGCTCAGTGTTAGCTGTTGTACAACCGTATACCAAAAAGACAGTCTCTGGGCAGAAAACTTACAATCTGAATGCATGTAGAGCATGGATATCTCTATATGTAAGGTACTCTTAAGTGATAAGTGTTGGTGTTGTATTTCTTACTGAATGCACTTCCTTTTCTGTGTTTAATTAAGGGTTACTTGATTGGTAATCACTTGCCAAAGGAAGATCTTATTGATATAGGTTTATATTGTCGGCACTATTGTCTGTTACCCTTGGCAGCAGAACAGAAGATTGGTCAGTTAGTGATATGGCGGGAAGTATTTCCACATCACCATATCCAGCCATGTGAAGCTTCAAGTTTTACAGGATACAGGGAACCTGAAGCAAGATACTTTTTACTGATAGTTGGCTTGGTAAGTTAACATTTCCAGTACGCCCCTTCTCTTCTGCTCCGTTTTGCTGTTGTGTGTTGCCTATTGTTAAGACCAAAACTTTCCATGCATTTTATTTAGTAATTTTACAAAATACTCATATTAGAGCTGTTTCAGTGGGTGGAATTTCTCAGAGTAGCATTATTTATACATTTGTAAAGCTTGCAAGTTTATGTAAGAATTTGCGTTACTTTTATGCCTTTTCACTTCTGTTGAAGATGTTTTTATTTTCATCATCTTGTGTTTTTAGACGATTTCAGAAATGAGGGGTTTTTTTAATTGTGGACTTTTTTAAAGCAAACAACTAATGACTATGTAAATGATAGCTTGATTAAATAACATGATAACAGATCTCCTTGGACGTGACTTGATTAGAAAAAAAATTAGTAACTCCTCTGGAGATGAGAAAGGAATGTTGAATATAGTGCTGTATTTTGCCCAAGTATCAGATGAGATATAAATACAATACAGCACATACTGTATATTAAACCAAAGGCTAATGTTGCTACCTCCATGTTTACAGAGACACTTTATGCTGTGTGTCCTGCTAGAAGCAGGAGGCTGTGCATCAAAAGCTGTTGGGAATCCAGGACCAGACTGTATATATGTAGATCAGGTCAAAGCCACTATACTTCAATTGGAAGGAATAGATGCCAGCATAGAGGAAAGGCTAGATTCTCCTTCCATTCCACCTTTATCTTGTGCTGACTGGTTCCTTCCTGCAACACGTGACAAACTGGAGAGCTTGACCACCTCACCCATCCTAAGTAAGCTACAAAGTACTTCCAAATCATTAACCACTCCAGCAAGCAAAAGGACCCTGTTTGGTGACTCTTCCTTAATGACACGTAAGCCAAGCCCTGTGAGAAACAGTGGAGGACCTGACTACGGGAGTGAAGGTCCTGCGGAAGAGGAAAGCAGTAATCCACAGTCTGTAGTGGATCAGGTCTGAGAACAAAGACAAAGAGAATTCAGAAGATTCTGGTGGGCTTGGGGGAGGTGGCAATTCTTTTAAAAACTCACTCAAGTACCTTTTTTTTTTGTTTTTTTAAAAGCATACTATAAAAGACTAAATGTAAGAGCCCCTGAATTTAGTAGAAAATAATTCTATTGCCTTGGGATGCTTTGGGTCAGTCTCAGAGCCATCATCCTTTTTTATTTTATCGTTGCTTGTAAATATTTGGTTTTTTTCACATGGCTAAAGGGGGCACAACTGTGATGGAATCAGCAGAAATAATTGGAGAATATCCCCAAAATAATAATGGGGTAAACATAAATGAGAACTAATTACTGTACAGTTGTACAACTGCTTCTAAACCGTTTTAGTCTAAAATAGCCTATGAAATATATTTATTTAAGTTGATGCAACTGTTTGGGCCTTTCAAAAAATGCTACATTATCTTCTTCTAAGTAGGCGATTAGTTGGTTTGATTCTGTTCTTTTGTTAGCTGTTTTCTCTGTTCGTCTGTCTGCTTGTTTTTCAGGCCACTAGAAAAAAGCATACCCTACCAAATCCATTTCATTTAGGAAGCCTCAAAAAGAACCTTTCAGAGAAAGATACAGAACTTCTTAATGCTATCAAGTAAGAAATTTTTTTATTAGGTATTTCATTTTTAAGGCCATATGTGGATCAAGTTCCTGCATAATTTTACTCGAACCAAAACTTCCCTATGCAAGGATTCTGAAAATTGAAGCTCTTAAATGGAGAGATTAATTAGAAAAGACCACCATTTCTCAAGAATATGTCAGTAGAATATATGCACATCCCACATATATGTGACCGTGGAAGTTCAAATAAAAGAGGTTTTGGACCATACCTATACGTTACGCCTCCCTGGTATATCTGGGTAGGTGTAGAATGGACAAAGAAGCCATGATCTTCCCAGTTCCCACTTGTTGCTTGTGACAGCACAGCCTGCTCTGGTGTTTTCTTTGAGCTCTAAAGAAAGCTCTCCTTCCACCTCCCCAAGCTTTAGCTTTTATTTCTCCTTTCCTTTTACTTTCTTTGGTGAGAATTTTTGAGTACACAAGTGCAACAATAGGGCTTTTGTTTGGTTTCTTTTTTTTTTTTTTAATTATTAACAGTCCAAATTAGCAGGATTTTCGTGGTGTAGGAGTAGGCGCCTTTTGAATGTCTGTATCTGTTTTTGTACTCTGCTGTAGCTACCAGAAAAACAATTCTGTCTTAAGAAACAAAAGTATATGTTGTTTAACTGAGACTTTTTTCAAAAGTATTTTGATATTAATTCTCCTGTTTTTTTAAGGTTGACATCTGGTCCTGAGAATACCCTCTTCCACTATCTATCTTTGGAAACAATGCAAGGAATCTTTATTACTCCAACTCACAAAGAAGTAGCACAGCTCGGTGGCTCCATCCACCCTCAGTTAATTGAGAATTTCTATCGTTGCTGTCTTTCAATTCGCTCCATTTTTCAGCAGTCCATGAGGAAAGAAGTATGGAAGCTTTGTTTTCTGTTTTTCTATTTACATTCTCAACTCAGTATTTCAAGATTGTTTTCACTTCATTATTTAAATAGTTCACTAGCAGGTGTATTTGCACATGTGTGGTTGTTTTGAAAGTTCCTGATATTTTTACTTTTATGGGCAGGTTCTTTCTCAGACCATCCAGGTATGCATGCAATTATGGTATGTTCTCCTACCAAAAATGCCCTCAAAATACATACTCGGCGTCTCCAATATAGTATTTTCTTACTGTGCTACCAAAGGTGCTTATACATTTGCCATCCACTAATGTCTGTAATCATTTGTTCATGTGGATATCCGTCTAGAAGAAGACTGGCTATAATGATCGATTCCTTTTCATTATGCTGCCAGACCTCTTGGATTTTAGATTAGGTGGGATGCCAGAATAGGTAAGGCTTTTTCCCTTTACAAAGATACCAATTCAAGCCTTGCTTCTAGACTTGGGCTGAAGCCTGATCCCAGCTGCCAGAGCTTTATGTGGGTACTTGGCATTCAGATTAGACTTAAAAATGCTGACAGATGTCAGCAACTGTACTGCCTTGTGTTTGATTAAAAATTTCTGTTTACTCCAAACGATCCATCTGGAGTAAGGCAGGAGTAGTAATGCAGAAATCTAAACAATAGGTATAAGAATCAATTTACAAGATACTCCATTCAGATCAGACATTTTATGTTCAGTGCCACTGTATTTTACTAAAAGTCTGGTTTGTTAATTGCACAGTTGATTTTTGTTGATGTGAACCGAATTAGGATAACACTTCCTCTCTGCTAATTTTATGACCTGTTTAGTCCTTTTGGAAAAGAGAAATAATTAACTATAAACCTAAGTGGAATACTGTCTATCAGTTGCATTTTTTTAGATCCTGAAGTGACAGTCCAAGTGAATTAAATGAGAAATGGGAAATAGCAGTAGAAATTGAATGAATGGAGTTTGCAAATAACAGTATAATTTTTCTTAATGTTTTCTTGAACTTACCGAAAAAATCGCTTCTCGTTAGACCGATGTGCCGTGCAAATCATCTGGGAATTTTTAAGTGTTATAAAAATAGGTTCATTTGGTGGATTGTTCTGTCAATGTCATGTGACGCTGAGGTTTGGCTGAGTAGGACTTTGGCAATGAATCATGTATTTTGGGCACTTCTGTTGGGAGATGTAGAAACCCAAAAGCAAGCAGAGAGAATATGCAAGTATTTCTTACCAGGTTGCCTTTGGTTACAACTGTTAAATAGACAGTTTATAGTTCACACCAAAAGTGAAAAAAGAAACCATTCACCTGTTAGGTGTAGCTCATAAAAAGTGAAGGACTCACGCTTGGAAGTCAAAACTTGTGTTTTGGTCACAGCGAGCTCAGCACGTGATTTTTCTGGCTTCTTCAGACGCAAGTATGCTAGGCAGCAGCTGGGTTCGTTCTGCTCTGAAAATCAGAAATACTAGTTGAACTTGTGCTGCCTAACAAAGTTTGTCTTTTAGATAAATTTGGGGTAGTTTTTGCATGTTGGCTCCAACAATTAATGCTAAAATTGGCAGGCTGCATTATGGCATGAGGAAAACGAAAAAGAATGAGTAGAGGTTTTCCTTTTTGATAGTACGTGACAAAAAAGTAAATATAGAAATGTACTCTTAATAATGCTTATTCTTTGACATCAGCTAAATACCGTTATAGTTTAGGATTCAGAGAATTGCACCAATAATGCAAAATTACTGTAAACTGATCAATAATTAATTTTGCCTCACTTTTTGATAACTGAAAATTCACGATTCAACTTCTAAATGTGTACAGAAATTTTAATAAATTTTACATTGATCAAAAATAAGCCCTGTAGTTTTAAACCCTAAAATATATGTCACTGTATGTAATAAGCAGCTGTGGGCTCATTTTCTTCATCATCATCTTAGTATTTTCTTACTCTTAAAATCAGAAGTTTTAATGCGTATGGAAGTACAGACTCTCATAGTTCTACCAAATATCCCCTCTTAATACATAATTTTTCTTGAGTATTTTCAACATCATGTAAGATGTGCTAAAATATAAACAAATGTCAGCTTGGAAATTGCATGATAAGGACCAAATTTTTTTTGGTGGGGAAGATTAATTAGACCGAATACTAACATACCCCTTAAGTCTTTTTCAGTAGCAGTATTAGAAAGAACAGGTTTTGAAACAATTTTGTGTACTAAGGAAAGATACAGGAAGGGTTAAATCGTCTATTGTGAAATTTTTTCCACTCTATGAACTAGCAGTAGTTTAGAATATGCTTTATGAATTTAATCCAAAGCATGTTTAGGGAAGTTCGAAAGACATTTTCTCAGGCAAGTATTAGGCAGTGTTTTGGTTTTTTTTTCCTCGTGCTAAGGTGCATTTTACTTTTTCTTCTACCATTTTTGAGAAATCGAGATATTCGTGACAATGTGACCACCTTTTCGAGACCTTCAGCTTCCACATCTTCAATGTTGTAGGCTGATTGAAAGATGTGGTTTATGCTGCTGCGTATGGCAGACAGAAGTTCTGTGAGATTTTTTTTTTCAATAAAACCTTTTATTTCTCATTCTCAGATCCTGTAATTAGAAGTTTCACTTACAGAGCCAGAGATGCCCTGGCTTAACAACTGTCTAAAGACAGATTTGTTTCAAAGGGATTTTTACTCTTGTTTGCATAATCTCATCTCACTTCTCATGCTTTAAATCTTTTTTTTTCTTTTTTAAGCTTGTTTTTTTTTCATTATTACATAGAAGTTTACAAAAGAGTACTAAGGTTCCTTTGACTTCAATGGGAGAAAAGTTAAACTCATGACAAACCCTTTCAAAATTCCTCCTGTGTTTAACTCTGTGTTCATTCCAGTCTTTTTCCCCTCGTATTTCTGGTGAAAAATACCACGGGGTTTTTTGGATTTACAGGACTGTTGAGCACCAAGACAGAGTGAAGAGAGAAAAGTAGTTTTTGTGCATACAGTTTGATCCTCACCAGGAGTTCAGTTAGAAACACCTGGAACTTTTACAAGGTTTATTCAAAAGCTCAGTGCAAAACACAGCCCTAAAAACTCAATGAAACACACGAAAATGTCTTTATCTTCTATACCTCTTATGCACTTACACTAAGTAAGAGCGAGAAAACTCTAAGCAAAGTGTTTCAACTCTTGATTTCCAAAAATAAATTCCTGCATGGCCAAGCTTATTCATAGGCTTTTACTATCACAGTTCTGAATTAGGAAGGCACACAGTGAAAGATGAGAGCTTTAGCTGTTTTAACACACGTTTTTAAGGAAGCTGTATGATCTCATATGTCTTATTAGAGAAATAGTGTTCAACTAGAAGGAGAAAAAAAAAAAGTGTCAAAAAAGGGAGCAGGTGTCTACCTCCAGATTGTACAACAATGGAAAAGCCTGTTGATGCCAAAGTAACAAAACTGGGGAAAAGCATCATGTAAGCAAATTGGTTGTATCTTCTAAGTCTGGCTTTTTGATAGGTATATCATTGATCCAAGATTCCTGAAGAAATCACATACTTGTATTTGCTAGTGCTTATGTAAAAATATTTCCTTTTATACTAACATTTCACGAATTGTTTTACAGAAAAAACAAAAAGCAAGCAGTGGGATTTCAGAATTCAGTAAGGAAGCTGAAGACCTAGATCTAGTAAGAGAACATGGAGTTTTGTTTGAGTGCTGTCCTGATAACTGGACTGATCAGAAGAAACCACCACCAACAATGAATTATTGGGTTGTGGGGTGAGTAAAAAGGCAGATGATTGTATTTCTCCCAAAGTTTTCTGTTTTGAATATGCTGCTGAACTCCTTAAGAATAAATTTAAATGTAGCACATCACAGAAACACTGGAGCCGATTGAGTTGAGGTAGCTTTGACTTGGGTCTGGAAACTTGCATTGGTGTGATGTTTCACCTACTGTAAAACATAGGTGCGTGAATTCAGGTGAGCACTGTGCTAGCACATTAACACCACAGAGCTGGCACCCTTTGCGGTGCTGCACTGTGCTATGCAGACATGGTAAGGTGCTGCAATCATACTCTTAATACCCTACACTTTCTTTGCGCTCCTCACATTCCTTCTGACCTCTCTATTCCCTGCTTTCCATACACAGTCTTGAGAAAACTGAGCAGAGAATAACTTGATTTAAAAACCTAATATATTGAAAGAAGTAAGATAATGCAGGAGAGACACAGAAATTTTCTGTCTTACACAGCAGTTGTTTTTACCATCTTACTGAAACCTCAGAGTACAACCAGAATATATCAAACACTTGAAGAGAAAAAGCTAACACCTATGATGATTTTCTTTTTTCCCTTTTTTTTTTTTCCAGGAGACTCATTCTACATCCAAAACCTCAGGAGTGTTACGTCTGTTTTCATGACTCAGTCACAGAAGCTGCTGTTGAACTGGCCTTTAAGCTGTCCTTCGGCTTAGCTACATAATGAGCTTCCTGAACATTCAGCCATCCCTGCATGGCATTGTCTTTTCTTTAAAGTACTTCATTATAAAGCGAAATTCATTCAGTTGTGGTGCCCACCCATGGCGTACCTTTGAAATACTTTTAAAAAAAAATAAATCTACCTTGTGGTATGACACAGGTGAAACTTCAGTGATGATTTCAATGACCTTATTGATGGAACACTTAAAAAGATTTCAGAGAAACAAAGTTCTTATTTTTATATACTGTCAAATTATTTATCCTGATCGTAACTTTATTATATGAAAACATCATGTAATTTGTACATTCACTGCTGTTCAGTACATAATATGCAATGTAAAATGGTAAGGTGATATCATCAAAATACACTCTGAATATCTAGCAATTGGTGACGGAGCGGGGAAAAAAGTTTTCCAATTAACTGAAATTTTGCCTCTAAGGGCATGAAAAATACTGCATGTTTTCAGTAACATTGTGTTCATCAAAACAGAAAGAAATCTTTTGGCCAATTCATGGCACTTAGCCACAGAAAACTAATGGCTTACCCTTTTTGCCAGTATGGTCTCCTACACACTTGAGGACTAGAGTGTGGTTGATGTTTTACTTGACTTCGTAAGTTTTAACTATAAATAATACTGTTTTTTGTTAAAATGCAATTTTAAAGGCACAAAAGAAAATGGGAGGGGGGCAATGGTTTAAGGCCTATGCATGGACTTGGCTTATTTCGTATGATATTCATAATTTCATAATAAAAAATGTATATTTGTTAAAGACCAGCAAAGTGTTGTTATTTTCTTTACTTAACATATTTTCTCTTTTTTTCATTTAAACAATATTTGTTTAGCTAGGTCTTCTACGATTTACAGATGGATATTACAAAAAATGATAGGTTATATCCATATAAGGCAAGAGGAGGGAAGATGTTTGCAAAATAAGAATGCTTCTACAAAATTCAGCTTTCCTACAAATTATTAAAATGTTTCTAACCTACAGATGGGCTGCTTTTAAAGCTTTTTTTAATAAGAGTTTAGTTTAAAATGAAGATTTTTGGGGACGGTCTTTTTACCTACAGCCAGCACATATAGGTCTGGTTGTCTGCATTGCATTTCATCACATTCCATGTCAACAGTGCTTTGGTTTTTTTTCTTTCTCCTGTTTCGGCTTGCTTTTCATGAGTGCTTTTTCTAAAATGCATGACTAAAGTTACATTTTTAAACAATGGGATCAAAACATTTTAAGTATTCAGGAAAGTAAATACAGTTCCATCGGCTCATGATCAAATCTTTAGATCTTGTTTTCAAATTATACTGTTTAGAGTAGTTCTAAAATAGTCAATCAAATGCTTCTAACTGCCCACTCTCACAGAGTGATTCCTAGTTTGTCTTGAATCACTCAACAGTTGCTTTAATTGCAAGTAGAATTGGACTCAGAAGACTTAGGCCTGAAGTTTAAGCATATGATTGAAGATTTTGTTAATCAGCCTTCTCCAGATTTTATGGTTCCTAGAAGATGACAATTAGACAGTATTTCAGTTTGAGACATAGAAAACTGAGTGATACCAATACTGCTTTAGATTTGTTTCCCGTCTGCAAATCAAGTTATGTGATATTTACTCTGAAAAATAAAAATATGTAATAGTATGGATGACATACAAACAGCAGCTTTTAAAAGTCTAAAATATGTAGGGTTTGAATACAAGATTTCCTTGTCATAGAAGGACCACAGAAAAACAAGCAGTCTTTGCTACTCTGCTTTTAGCAGGTTTAACAGTTTTTACAGAACCTCTGTGTGTCGGGGGGGCAGGGGGTATGTGCACAGATAAGTGTGTATCTATACATAAAAGTGTAATTTTGCTGCTGTTTCTCTTCTTTCAGTCTTTTAAAAGCTGGGCTATATGGTTTGAATGCTAAAAAAGATGACATTTGAATGCTTTAAAAAGAGGACAGCTAACTTTTATGTAGATCCTTGTGTTTAGTCAGACTAGGTTACTCTGCTGCCAGTGTAGTGGGTTAAACTCAGTTGGCTCAGCTGGGCCAAACACACAACTGAGTCAACGCAGAAGAAACTATGTTTGTATGTAGATGTGTGTGGAGAAAAGAAGAACTGAAGGAAGGTGGGACTCTTCCAGTACCTATCGGCTTCTTCCTTCACAAGAAACTGCACCTTAAACAGAATTAGGGGCATCTGAGTATGGCACACCTTTTATATTCAAAGCAGTGTAGTTCATCAACAAATAGTTGCAAAATTTATATTAATCATCTTAATACTACACTTAAGGAGTTTTTTATTGGCTACTTTGTTAGTCAACTAAGCAGAGATATATTTTGCACATTTTTTTAAGAGTATGTTTAGGAAGAGCCCCAAAGGATGACAGGATTTAATTTCCTACAGAACAGAAATTTTATCAGGTATCTTTGATACAAATCTTGTAGCTTTGTAATTTCCAGGAAGATTACAGCTGTGAATCGTTGTATAGAATTAATGTTAAAAGTAATAGATACGGAGAAGCTACTAAAGAAGTTAAAATGGTAGTAGTAAGACTCAAAAGAAATTAATTTATTTTGCCTTTAAATTACTACTTAAAAGAACTATTAGCAAAGCAATGTAGTGTACAACAAGTCAATGGAATACCAAGGGTAAAATTACTAATGTCAAGGGAATGCAAGAAATAAAAGTTAGCATTTAAAAACATAAACAATTAAAACATTTTGACTGAACAAATACGGTGTTTCATGCCTTCATTAGTCATAAAGTCAGAGGATGTAGTGGGAGTAAGGCAATTAAAAAAAAAAATGCTATCGGCAATCTAGAAGGAATTGGTACTACTGACCCGCAATGGAATGGGTATAAATAACATGACTAAGATTCATTTACTTGGCATAGATTATGTTTATTAACTTATAATTCAATATGATCAACAACTACCCTTTGTTACCTGGCTTTTTATTCTCCAATTCCTAGTCGGCGGAGAGGGGCCAGTTCCCACAGCTGACAGAAGCTTCTGGAAACTTCCCGAGGCCTCCGGGAGGCTTGCTGCCTGGAGGGGATCCATGTAGTAGAAGCAAATGGCGGTTTCTGGGCCCAGCTGCTCCACACGGCCCATAATGGTAGAGCATGGGTCAGCTCCTGGGTACCCTGAGACCATCAACTTTCAACTTCTGAGGAAAAAGAAGCTGGTTAGGCACCCGCTGTCTGCATGCTTTTTGGGAAGAAGAGGAAACAGCAAGGGTGGGGCCCTGCAGAGCAAGGACCTCTACGACCCCATCTCCTCTGGGAAGGACCTGCTGGTCAGCGGCGTGATGGCCAACATCTCCAAGATGGCGGCGGCACCTGCTGAGCGGGTGAAGCCGTGGCTGCAAGTGCAGGCCTCATCCAAGCAGATCCGGGTGGACCAGCAGTACAAGAGCATGGCAGACTGCTTTGTGTGCATCCCCAGGGAGCGAGGGTCCCAGCCGCTCCCCTGTCCCTTCTCTCCCAAACCTTGTAAAAACAAAAGCTTTTCGAAACGCCTTTGAAGCGACAGCGATGGAGCATTCATCGTGGGCCACGAGTGTTCAAAGGAGTACGGGAGCTGCTGGAGGAGGGGGTGAGGAGTGGGTTACTGCTGGGTACATCCCCGCAGGAATTTTTTCGTTTATTTGGTAGTAGCAAAATGGTGCTCATTGGTATTTGTGGACAGCATAAAATACCTTTAAAGGTTTCCTTTGGATAGCTTCACAGAAGCAGCGCTTATTTGGCATCCTCATGCAAATGTATAGGAAAGCATGATCAAAATAAGAAATGGAAATGCAGTTTTGAGTTTTCTTTGTCTTTAAGGAGTCTTTGCCTTCATCCATGGTAACACAAGAAAATTAAGAAGTTTGAATGGAGAGCATGGCTATGCATTACAGAGAGCACTTGGTTGTCACTGCGTAGCGAAGTCTAACATGGCCAGACAGTCCAATGTCTGTGAGCATCCTCAAATACATTTATTTTCTTTTCTCATAATCCACATAAGATTTGCTCTTGCACGACCTCCTCAGCTCCATATAGTTTCTTAGGCATTTATCTTTGTGTCCAAAGCGATCCTTTCTTTAATTTAGAAGAAGAATTTAATTACAAAAGCACTACCGAGTTTCTGATACCTGTATAAACCGTTTGTCATTGCTTTATTACAGAGTGTGAGCACCCCCTATGGAAGAGAAAATGTATAGGCAGGCTACTTCAGGAAAATAATTTCCACACAATTCTGTGAATTATGTTTCTATTCTTCAGTTTCCGGACTGCAGTTTACATAGGTTTTCCTAGTTTTAGAAACATATAAAGTAGGGAAGTTGAAAAACCTTACTTGTTTTTCAGCATTATTGCTCTTTCACTAGGGGTTTTAGGTTTTCCTGTGCTAACACCAAATGCATACATCTGTTGGTAAGTGTCAGAATAAATCCAGATTTCCACTACCAAATGCCTGAAAAATAAAAGACCTGAAAGGGAACATTTTTGGCCTTTGTTACAGCTTGTACCAAAGTAGAAGCAGTAAAAGGAATATTGTATAATATACTTGGTGTAGTACAAATTTTGAAAATGTTATTTTAAAGACCCCTTTTTATGCAGGATTTTTCATCTTTTGGTGTGGCAATTTGACAAATGTTATACAGTATTTCCCTTTGCAGGCTCTGAACTTTGCTTTTAAGGACAAATACAAACAAATTTTCATGTCTGAAGAGGATATACAGGTAAATAACCTCTTGTGTATTAGTTCTGTTTAATAAACTAGATCTGGTAAAGAGCTGTGCAATTCTTTCTCTTGGCATGGTTGGTAATTAGTGGTGGTATACTGATAAGATTTTGTAATGAGCTTATTTTATAACAATGAGCATGGCTTACCGTGTAGTTTATTGTTCAAGGTAATGAAAGCTGGGTTTTGATCTTTAATGATTAATGACTTTCTGAGGTGCATGTAAATAATTGCTTATAACTGCAGTGAGAACTTTCAAAGTTTTGTTTAGGATGTGTAATTACTTTGGTGCTAAATGATGCAAGTATTAAGATGGATATTAAAAATCTTGGACTCAGACACCTGTTTCTGGGCTTTGTCAAAAAGCCCAATTACATTCTCACAGTTAAGATTGTGTTAACATACACTCTAGTCTCAAAAACCTTTATGTTCACTTTTATTCTAATACGTGAAGTTCTTGGGTTGTGTCCCTCAAGCAGGAGTGTCTCATTTTAATTTTTTTCACATTGTTTTCTTGATATTCATTAGTATGTAAGTGTCAGAAAAAACTTAGAGATAGTAAATTGCATATTACTGCTGTAGATTAGTAAGGCTTCACACTAAAAACTGACTTATTGCTACATGTAAAGCTAGAAACATACTTATCAATAGTTAAAGCATTTTAAGAACTTAGTTTTGTATACTGCACCAGGAAAGGAGTAGTTTTAGGTTATCGCTCAAAAAGGCAATTAAACTTCTGGGCTATGCTGCCTTACCTTGCAATTCTGTGTACTTGGGAAAAGTCCCTTAACTTGGATGGATTCTTGAAAGACAACAGAATCACAGAATCACAGAATCACTAGGTTGGAAAGGACCTTTAAGATCATCAAGTCCAACCATTAATCCAGAACCACCATGTCCCCTAAACCATGTCCTGAAGCACCACATCCACACGTTTTTTGAACACTTCCAGGGATGGCGACTCCACCACCTCCCTGGGCAGCCTGTTCCAATGCCTGACCACCCTCTCAGTGAAGAAATTTTTCCTCATATCCAATCTAAACCTCCCCTGGTGCAACTTGAGGCCATTTCCTCTTGTCCTATCACTAGTTATTTGGGAGAAGAGACCAACACCCTCGTCGCCACAACCCCCTTTCAGGTAGTTGTAGAGAGCGATAAGGTCTCCCCTCAGCCTCCTCTTCTCCAGACTAAACAACCCCAGTTCCCTCAGCCGCTCCTCATAAGACATGTGCTCCAGACCCCTCACCAGCTTCGTTGCCCTTCTCTGGACACGCTCCAGCACCTCAACATCCTTCTTGTAGTGAGGGGCCCAAAACTGAACACAGTATTCAAGGTGCGGCCTCACCAGTGCCGAGTACAGGGGCACAATCACTTCCCTACTCCTGCTGGCCACACTATTCCTGATACAGGCCAGGACGCTGTTGGCCTTCTTGGCCACCTGGGCACACTGCCGGCTCATATTCAGTCGGCTGTCAACCAGCACCCCCAGGTCCCTTTCCGCCGGGCTGCTCTCCAGCCACTCCTCCCCAAGCCTGTAGCGTTGCATGGGGTTGTTGTGGCCAAAGTGCAGGACCCTGCACTTGGCCTTATTAAACCTCATACAGTTGGCCTCTGCCCATCGATCCAGCCTGTCCAGATCCCTCTGCAGAGCCCTCCTACCCTCCAGCAGATCAACACTCCCACCCAGCTTGGTGTCATCTGCAAACTTACTGAGGGAAGTCTACACCCATGAAATTAATTACAAGAAAACTTGGTCTTGGAATGTGAAATGTTGATATTGGCATTTAACATATTACATAAAATTAATTAGTATCAGCAGAACGGAAAAGTTGCTCTTCATATCGAATTTGTTTAATGTGAATATAGCTGGAAAATCTGCTTTATTTGTGTCTGTCTTAGGTTATCTGTTTTAGGATTTCTTTGGTTAGCTTTTGATAATTTAAACAAAAATCCAATGTTCTGTGCTTTCTCTTGTTGACACTTTTTTACTGCCGTGCCAGAAACTTTTCTTGCCACAGGCTTTTCTGGTGGTGCTCATCAGGAGGAATGCCGTCAGTCATTAAAGTTTGATTAATGTCCTTGTATTGCATGCAAATTCTTAAGCAGTCCTTTTTCAATTACAGTCATTTTGTATGTAAAGAGTTTAAGGTTGCCGTCTTCTTCCTTTTCGTACAGTGGAAAAAGTAAAATGTGCATGATGTAAACAACACAGTGTTTATAGTTCTTCAAATCTCCTTTCCATCTCCTAGAAGTGTTTCCAGATTGCTTACATGTGTATGAGCTTGTGACTCAAATTTTAGAAACATTCCCTGAATAGCACTTAGGATTCATTTCTTTAGAAGTATAGTATTTAGCAAAGTAGCACATCCATTGCTGTAGCTCAGGGTCTCTGGCTGCTTTCTTACATGGTGGGTGCAGGATAGGAAATGGGGAAGAGAATACAGTTACATGCATTGGTTTTTGCTTAGCTGGCTTCTCTTTAAAAAAAAAATTAGTTACTAAAACCTTTAGAGTGTAAAGTGCAAAGGAACTTCTGTCAAAGAAGACAGGCTGTATCTACGTGCCAGACACTTGGTATCGAAGGTAATACTGGCACAGTCAAGCATCTTCCGATTGCAGCTGCCCCTCTCCTGCTTGCTACTACAACTAGCAACAATTTACACAGCCGCATGAGCTAGGGTGGGTTGTAAAGCCTTCTCTACAACTAATAAAGTATTAGGGCAGTTAAGCTATGCAGGACTCCATACAGCTACCGTGCTGCTGTTAACTGAACCCGCAAATACCAAGTGATTTTCTACATGGTCTGCATTTACTACACAAGATGTACTTGTGATGACATTTAAGTCAACAGAGCTATGTCAAGTATGACGACCTAAACGTGATGAAAAATGTTTCTTCCACTGTGATTAGCTTTTTCTTATTTGGTAAACAGTATGGGCCACACTGAGAGTAAGTGCATTCATTTTTACGTTTCCCCGTTCCCCCATCCTGGAGAGCTGATGCACAATTGTTCTACTGGGGAAATCCACAGGCCGATCGTTATGGAGAATTGGGTGATTATAGATGAGAAAGATATTATCTATCTATCTGCTACGTGGGTCACAAGAGCACCATATAATTCAGAAGTTGAGAAAGAAAATATCATATAAATATTTTTAATGAATATAAAGATAGGGAATCTCTACAACTAGAAATTTTGAAATACCCCAGTATAGGTCTTACTCTGAGACTGGCACGTTTCTTTATAATTTTGTAAATAATACAATGTTTTAGATAGATCTTACTCCTCATGCTCTAAAGTTTCATTTGGTATCTACAACAAAGGTCAGTATTCTAGTATCGTAATACTGTCTTTTCATAACTATATAAAGCAATTTTTGTGTTTCAGTTCTGGAAATAGTTTTTGGCAAACCTGGCTGCTGACAGAGCAGCAGGAGCAACATCCATGTGTGTAGCAAACCCGTTAGACTTCACAGGAACTTGTTTAGCTGCCGATATTGGGGAAAAGTAGTGAAATTTCTCAAATAGCAGTTCCAGTTTTATCTGGTATGCCTCAGGTTTTTTATATTTACTTCATTTTAGAGGCAGACCAATACACTACAGTATTAGAATTCTTTCTATTACTTAAAAATTTACCATTTGACAATTACAAACTTAAAAGTATTAAAAAATGTAGATCCTTACTGAAAAGGAGAAGATGAAGGTAAGTGAAAGAAGATTCTTTGGAAACAGTGCTATAGTATAGTTCTCAAAGTTTTGCATTATTTTTAGCTTCTGTATGGAAAATTTTAATTGAATTTTGTCAACTTTGGATTCCAGAAACTAGAAGAGATTGATTTTTGCTAACCTATGGGTTTATGGTGTGTCATTAAAGAGATAATGATCATCCTTTCTCTATATCAAGAACATCAACTGAAGATTTTCAACAAAGTTTATGAGTAGTATATGTCTCTAGATGTACGTTTCATTCATTTAAATAGAAAAATATTCATTTTCAGAAAACAGTGTCTGGAAGACTTTGCAGCAGAGAGGAAAAAACCTCTGCTGTCTGTATTGTTGTTGTCTTTCCTGATTTGCCTGTAACAGGACAAACTAACTCAAGTTACTGTCGGTGCTCAACATGGCTGTGCCAGGAACTGGCTGCTTGACTTTTCCTATTGCTTTCTGTGCCCTGTACTCAGGCCGAATTAGTATTTTCACAATACCTTCGGTAGAAGAAGGTGTACAGTTTGTAGTTCTTCATTCAAAGATCTGTTTATTGCTTGCTGTGTTTTCACCTGTGGAGAATCCTAAGAGCTTGAGTCTAGTTACCTGTGGAAATAGATGAAGAATTTACAGATACAAAAAGCAGTTGTTTTTTTTTTTTATTTTGTCACAGCTTGTGGCTAGTGTTCCACTATAGGGAGAAGCTGAAATGAATAACACTTCTAATAAATGTGAGGAAGAACGTGTGGGGAGGAAGTGGAAGCATGGTATTACATAGAAAAAATTACTTTCAGAGCGAGGGTAAAAAAATTCATACATAAGCATTCTGCTAAATGAGGACAGAATTGGAATGGTATTTTATTTATTTATTATGAACTAATGAGGGTGTTAGTTACAGCTCTTGTCTTTGCAGTTATTTGTGCTCAATAGAGTATATTACTGAGGAGCCAAGTCGTTTTACAGTAGGATTAACAACAAATTATCAAAATTATATTTGATATCTGCTGGATTTGATATACATTTTACAGAATTCGTACAGGCTTCCATTTTTATTTTATTTTGCAGGGATTATTGACAAATCCCAAACAAACTCCACTCATTCTTTCCTTTTTAATTGCTTGGGTTGTGACTGTTTGCTCATGAATGCTGTCTTATCCTTTTGACTTTGTCAGGAGACGCATAACGATGCAGGTACAGCTTGGTTTGCTATCCTTTTCTGAAAATTACTTTTTAGATTTTTGAAGCTTGATGTGCTAACTGCAGCGCTGTATAGCCTTACAGCAGGCGACACTCTCTTCGGGGAAAAAAAGTGGAAACATGTCCAGAAAAACAAGAAAGATTAAATAATAGTGTTGTGGGAGACTGTATGTTCAGTTCATGGCTTGGTGACAGCTTTTAGTAGAAAGACAGGATCTGTTTTCTTTTTCCTACTCAGATGACAGTTATTTGGAGTAAGACAGGTTTGTGGGTAGAATAATATCCTTTATTAGCCCAGCTAATGCAGTTAGAAAAATAATCTTTGTGGCATGCAGCTGTTCTTCAGGTGTGAGGTAGAATCAGTAATCTTCAAAGCTCAGTACAAGCTGAGAATTACTTCTCAGCATGGGAGGGGTATGATAGTGTGTTATGAGCAGTTAATGTTGGATCTTGTCTAGCTGTTAGGTAATTTTTCTAGGTAGTTCAGTAGCATTTTGAAGTACATTTAATAATACAAATTATCGCTATGAAGATCATCCTCAAACACAACAAACCCCACAAAAATGCTGTTGAAAAATCAGGACCTTGTTCCCTACATCCCTGAGGAAGTTTTGCCATCTGACAACAGAAAGGAGTTGTTAGTTCCAAAGAAGTGTCTCTGTGTTTTGTTTCAGGAGTATTTTATTTTCTCTTGGTATTCCAGAAAGTCAAAAGAAAATCAGAATAAATGTTGGCATAGAACTTGCTTAGGTGCTTTCAAAAAAATCCTAGGAGATACTTAGATTCTTAGGTAATGCCTGCATACCTCTGTTAATCTGTCCTAAGTAACAGAAATCCTTGTGGATTTCCAGTGGGAAACACCATTAGCACTACTGATTTCTTCCTTTCAGACTAAATATGTTTTCACTGTCTTCAGATACTGCTTTATCTGCTTAATCAGCAGTAGGCCTACAGTTAATGCTGTCTTTATTTGTAAGCACTGTGCTTCACCAAAAACTGGTAATTAACTTACCACTAGGACAAAAAACAGTATCAAGATTATTAAAAACATAAATTATAATCATATGAAATAAGGTAATGGGTTTACTAGCCCAAAGAGGATAAGAATGAGAGGACATATATATGTTGTGAATGTATAAATATATTTCACGTGGTGTCCTTGTTTCGTTTATGTAGTTTTGAAGCTTTGGGTGCAAATAAAGCTGATTAAGTATGATTTTTATCAGTTTGTTATCATGAAGCTTATTCTGACCCAAGAGGAAGCCCTGAATTAAATATAGCACCTTTTAATTCTTCAGTTAAATATTTGCCAGATGAGATAACTTTCTGAAAGTGAGCACAGTACAGTTACTGCTTTCAGGAACATTGATTTCTGTCAGCTAAGCTAATAACTACTATTACCAAATATCCTTTCATTTATATATATTCACGTAGACTCAAACCAAAATATTTTAAATGCTTTTTTAGCTATGCTACTATGCTTATTTATATCAATTTATGTGAATAGTTACCATAGATGTATTTCCTGCATTTATTTTGTTCAGGAAATCTACAGTGATCTCATACCTGGATTCCTAACAGAAGATGTAACAAAATGTAACAGTGTCTTCATCAGAAAATTCAAACATCACTTTATTAGCTGCAGAGTATATCACAAAGGCCTAAAGTAGGCAAGATTATCTTTCTGCCATTACAGAGTCTAGAACCTTACCTTGATATTGCAGGTGGATTTGACTTAAGACGTAGCTAATTGAAGTCAAATGTTCAACATCAAGTAAAAAAACTTGTGTCTTGCTTCCAGTAGATCTTCACATAAAGGTAGAGATTTTGGACTAATCTCTCCAAAAAAAAAGTGTACTTGTTTTTTGCTACTGAAGACAAAACCCAGTGTTGCTTCCTAATACAGTCCTCAAATCCTGAAGAGACAGCAGTTCCAAAACAGGAATTGTTTGACAGTTCACCAAGCAGATCTACAAAAAACCGCTTTGTCAGAGCTGTGGTGTTACTCAGAGTATGCGAGATATTGGCCGTCGTCATTATGCTGACGGTGGGCAGGAGTATTTCCCAAGGGCTCTGCTGTGCAGGGAATGGCTCTGCAGCGTTCCTCTGGGCTGTCTCTACTCCGCTCTTGAAATTTTCAAAACTTAGAGGAGTTGGCATGATTTTCAGTCATACTGCACTTGGAAAAAGCTGAAGGGAGGGCTCAGTGCTTTAGCTCCGACTTGTACAGAAACGGTCATATGCCTGTTTGTGAACATTCACTGCTTGTCATCTTTTATTTCCTTCACCTGTAAGCATTTGGAGCAGGCTTTAGCGAACATGGTACTGAGGCCTCTAACAAAATCCTCCTTTTTTGCTTTGTTTTCCTTTATCAAGCAAATGAATGCTCAGAAATAAGGTGGGATAAATGAAAACTGGACTGCGCTCCTTCTTAGCCTTCCTATGCCTTTACTTTATAGTGGTACCTTAAACATTTTTTGGAGGACTCCATTGATTCCTAATGAACTGAAATCTATTTGGTATAAAAATATTTCAGTGGTACTAAAGAAGGGGAAAAAAAATGAGCTGTGGAAGCTTTAATAGTACTGAAACAATTCAGAGCACCCTTAGGACTGGAGTGACCTCATTTAATTCCTAAGCCTTCTACTTGCCCAGTAGAGCTTAAAAGAAGCATCAGAAGACGGATCACAGCCTTTCTAAATTTAGGTATTGGAATCAGCTAATAGAGCATTACATCAGATAAATATTTATTAGTTGAAAGATCGCTCCTTTGCAGTTGGTGAAACATAAGGAAAAAGTTCCTTAGTTTTCTTTACTAAAGACAGACAAATTTTGCTGGCCATCTAAGTTTCTTTCTCAGTTTAGTGCAGTAATGATTTGTCCTTAGGTGTGTGCAGGGCAGGTGACTTAAACATCAATGCAGAGGAACTGTTGACTGCTTTATGAAGATATATGAAGAGGGGCTTAATGCTTTCTTCCGTGGAGTGTTCTCCAACATCCTTTGCAGAACAGGAAAAGCCTTAGTGCTAGTTCTTTAGGACAAAATGAAGGACATTTCTAATCTCAATGTTTCAGAGAGTTCAGGATCTGATTAAAATAGTGAGTGAACATCTATTTTGCTTGGACAGTGTTCATGACAGAATTCTCATTTTTTGCATGGCATATCTTTAGTTTAAATGTTATACAAACAGTACTTTCAAGAAATTATTTGGATGTTTTTGTGACTAAGCATGTACTAATTAAATAATTTGTTTTCAGGGAGTGAAAAAGCACTGTTTTCATTTAATTCAAGAAATGAAGCCAAGAAAATACTTGCCTCTTGTTTAAAATTTCCAATGTTTCTATTCATAGTAAAAGTTACACATCTTGAATTTTAAATTATGGCATGTACTTGAATATATTTCAGTAACAGCAGTTTCCCTAGCCTGTCAGCAGAGCCCATCATAAGCATGTGTACGTATCACCCCCCTACAGCTTCTACATGAACCACTGTAAAAAGAAAACCCATTTCTAGCCTGTTCATGTGTTTTCATGGTATTTTAAAGTCAAGACAGCAAAGGGGATTACTTTTTTTTGTTTTGTTTTGTTAAATTGGCATTAAGAAATATAGCAACTCACTTTTTTCTCTGTCCCAACCCTCAAGACTATAGTCTGGCTGGCAGCTTTTTAAGCTAAAACATAGCCCAAAAGTGTGGAGACCCAAGCACCTAGAAACTTAGAACACGTAATACACATTATTTCTTGAGGAAATTTAATATGGTTGAGGATTCTTCTCAGTATTGAGGATAAATCTTACAGTGTACATAAATGAGGAGACTCTTATTTCTGAGGTAATAATTTTCCCTGTGGAAAGGAAAAAGAAACCAAACCTTGTGGAATATTGGTAACTTAGGGACTCCAGAGGGCATTTAGGAGGTTGTTATTTAAATGTTAGGTTTCAAAGAAGTTAAGGCTAAGGTTTCTCCAAAACCATTGAGTTTCACACAAAGCTCTGTTTCTTTAAGTAAGTACAAGTATTTTCTTGGCTGCTAAAAAAATGGAAGGGATCCACAGGTCGAGAATTGAGAAGATGCAGACACCACCAATTCCAAGATTGCTGCAGTGACAGCAGACGACTGGGGGGGGGATATGCTCAGGCAAGTTTGTGGCTCATCTGATGCAAGTAAATTTTGTTCATACTCACAGACCGGGCAATAACACTGAAGCATGCAAACAAGACTTTTTATGAAATACTTGAAGAGCTTGGCTTATCCTGCTCATGATCTCATCTCCAACTCATAGCAGGCTTACTCTTGACAAAGCAAGAAAGTCCATTGGCATTTTTCTTGTCGCCATCACGAACGTCTATACACACCTGTGTTCCTGACTGCAGCTTGAAAGCTGCTGACTTGGCTGCCAGAAACAACACTGCAGTGGCAGCACGAAGCTGCGTACAGGCCCATTTGTCCTGCTGAGACATGAGACATGCCAGTACTTCTGTAGTAACAGCTTGTCCCCCCGCTGCAAGGTTGCACAATTTCTTCTGTAACGTTGCAGAGCTACACAAGAGTATTTGCATATCATCTCTTGGCCCAAGGTTTCATGTCAGTGGGGAGTTAGCATCAGGTGATGCCGCAGAAGCAGGGATGCTGCAACACCTTGAATCACCAAGAACTGGTTTTGTAACAGGGGCTGAAACAGCAGAGCAGAAACCAGAGTTGGAATTGGTCTCCCTGGCTACTGCAGATGGGCCTGGAACCGCTTTGCCCTTCTGATCCTAGTATCAGCAAGGAAAATGAGGTGATTAATTGCTTGGACTAATAAATAGTAGTTGTTTTACAAATAACTCTATTTAACAGTGGCTTCTCTTGCTTCCAGAGGCTTTAGAAGGAAACAGCAGCTTTTTTCTTTATTAGGAAAACTCTAGTTTTGAAGTAGACCATTGAAACAATAACAAAGGGGGAGGTTATCAAAACTCTTGACAGGGATGCAAATCAGGTTTAGAGGTTTAGCACTTACCTTTAGTGTCTCCAGTGGAACAAAATTGTGCAGCACAGCATCACACGTTGTGTCAGAAAGATCATAGAATCATTAAGGTTGGAAAAGACCTCTAAGATCATTAAGTCCAACCATCAACACAACACCATCATGCCCACCAAACCATGTCCTGAAGTACCACGTCTACATGTTTTTTGAAGATGACATGCTGCTGTGTGAAACTGAGGTGTCATTTTTAGAAGCAAATAAATACTTACAGAGTTTTTCCAGCCTGTGTGTATGTTTTGTAGCGTTTCAGTCCTCCATGCTTAAAATGACATCCATAAACCCAGAGGTGACTGCAGTAGAGATACTCGGGTTTTGAGGCATCTTTTTGCTAGGAAAGAAAAATGAGAGAGATGACGGTGCTTCTGGGAACACATGGGGACAGGCTGTGGAGGGAGAGACATGGGATCTGAAGGCCCGAGTCTCTGCCCGTCCCTGCCACCAGCAGCAATCCCCACCTGTTCCACGTTCAATGCCTGACTCGGCTTGCAGTTAGGAAAGCCCAGTACCTCCAGGAACCGCGGGTCTCTGCCCCTCTCCGCACCGCAGTGGTGGCGGGCAGGGCCCTGGGCCCGCAGGCTGGGACCCTCGGGGAAGGCCGGCCGACCCCGCAGCCCGCTCCGGCGGGTGACTCACACCTGCCGAGGACGAGTGTACTAATCGGCCTAATCACCGCCCAGCGGTAATTGCACGGGGCTGTTATCGTCACGTTAAATTATACTGTGTTACAACCCACTTTTACGTTAAGACGCTAGGTAAGGCCAGGCTGCTGCGCCGGAGGTGCCTCCCGCCCCGCTGTGCGCCCACTCCAGCAGCTGCCGCCAGGCGAAGGGCAGCTGCCTCCCCCCGCCGGCTTCTTTAAGGGGGGGCGGGGGCGTGACCCGCCGCAGTTCTGACGTCTGGGCGCGGGGTGTCGCTCTAGATAACGCCTTCTCCTTCCCTTTCCAGATCTTTCTCGAATGCGCGTCGCCCGCAGCCAGCGCAGCCCGAGCCCTTCCGGAAAGTGCCGAAGCCGTAGCCGGCGCCTGGCGGATTCCCCGCCGGCCGGCATAGCGCGCCTGCGCAGAGGACAGTAACTGCCGGTTGGTGGCCGGTGCTCCGCAGTGAGAGACAGACGGGCGAGAAGCCGGGTCCCAGCAGCCAGACGGTCGCTGCTGCCGCTGTAGTCGCAGGCCGGCGGGAAGCGTTAGGCGTAGCCATGTCCGTGGTTGGCATTGACCTCGGCTTCCTCAACTGCTACATTGGCGTCGCGCGGAGCGGCGGTATCGAGACGATCGCCAATGAGTACAGCGACCGCTGCACTCCGTGAGTACCGGCGCTCCCGGGCCACCCGCCGCTGGGCCGCTCGGCTCCCCGCTCCCCCCCGCCTCCGCGGCACTTTTCCCCCCCGTCGGCGCAGCGGGCAGCCCAGCCACCCTTTTTTCCTGCCCCCCCTTCCCCCCCCGTTCCCCGGGCGTACCGGCTTCTTTGGGGCAGTCGGGCGCTGTGGGGCGGGCGGAGTCGCGTGTGTCCCCGCGGGGCCTTGTCCTCTCCGCGGCCCGTGGGCGCTCCGCGCGCGGCTGTAACGCCCCGGCCCGGTGCCGGTTGCTCCTCCGACGCCCTCCGCGGGAGGGGAGCGGCGCTCATCCGGTGACGCCGAGGCCCCCTCGCTAGCCGAGGCCCCGCCGTCGCTCCGGCGCCGTGCGCGGCTGCTCTCGTTGGGCGGGCGCCGCTTTCTCGGCCGTGGGAGAAACGTTCTAAGGCGGCGCAGAAACGCCTGTGCTGGGGCAGGAGGCTGCCCGAGAAACACTTGCCTCCCCCCCAGCTTTTGACTCTTCCGTGTCCTTGAAACACCGCGGTGTGCTGGATGTACCGCACGGCTCTTCAGGCACAATGTTTTGGTGGTGGTTTTTTGGCTTTTTTCCCGTCCCCCTCCTTTCTTGTCCTTGTAAGACTTTTTAGTTTCGTGTAGTAAAGATCTCGGTTAAGTGCATGTGTTTCCCCAACTCTAGAACGGTTGCCAGGGGCTGAAGCATTTTCATTAACAATTTTATGCTGGAGGGGTGGGGAGGAGGAGGCGGCCCTTGATTCACCAGGGAAGTGGCGCGATGAGTTCCCTCTCCTTAAACCTGTTCTTACTTGCACCGCGCTGCATCTGCCGGCCGTGGAATACCGAGGTGTTGCGAGAAAGGGGAGGGCAGTGGGCAACGTCCGTGATGATGGGATACGCAAGAGTAGGTGGAGATTTTTCTTTTCTGTTTCTATGGGATACATCTAGGATTTTTAGAGCTCCCATCTGTGCGTAATTTTCAAGGAGGATTCAGGAATTAGTATAGTACTCATAAAAAGCGGGGTTTGGATGGTGATTCCTTCTATGAAAGGAATTTGTAGCCAACAGCAGAAAGTTGTTTTCTGCGATGTGAGGCCAGAGTAGCTTTACCATTGCTGGCTTTTTGATCTCGGAGAAATGCAGGCTTTGTTTTGCTTTCTAAAAAGTTGGGGTTTTTTTTGAAGTACAAAGAAGCCGAGCGCTAAAATGCGTACTGTCTGTATTAATGGGAATACTCTTTAAAACTTTTCTTACTGTTTAGAAAAATACAGTTCTCACATTAACCCTCAAGAAGGCATTATTCTTGCGCACATTTTATGAGAATTGAAATTCTGGGACCCTTCAAATTCTGTGCAAGGAACCCCCTAAAATTGTTGCCCAAAGAATCCTCAGGCAGCTGCAATTTCCTTCCCCTTTACGACGAAAAGCACTTCTAATCCTTAGCTATTCTTGGAGTATGTTCTTTGCAGGTAGGCTTCACATAGGTTTCCCTGCATTTAATACTTTTCACTTAATGTCTGAGTAACTGTACTTTCAAGACATTTGCAAAGTGATTATGAAAAGGGCTTAAAGCATAGTTAGCAAGATGGTATCTGGAGCGCACAGATACTTAAAGGCAGTAGTTATCTCGCTTAAAGTGATATTTTTCTTGGCTTTTTCTTCTCTTACTCCAAAATGTAGTATAGGAGAACATGAGGAACCCTTACTTCAAACAGGATTTGAGTGATGTTGGCAGATCTAACTCTTAAATCATAAACTTTTCTGCTTACTGCACATAGCAACCCAGTAAAAGAACTCTTTATTTAAATGTCCCTATGGAGGCGCTTACATCATTTATATACTTGAAGTTGGCTAATTGTTAGCATTGATTGGATATGTCCCAAATACGTGGGACTTACTCCCAGAAATACAAAGTGTTAATGTTGTATCTGTGTAGCCTGGTATAAAAATATTTTAACTAGCTCTGGACAAGCTACTACCCTTTCATGCACAGTGTGGTGTTATTAAGCTATGTAAAGATACTGGGTTAGGTCCTAAAGATAGGACAGTACTGGCTGTGCTCTACAGGGCTAATTGCCCTTTCTGGGCAAGGCTAATTAGCGCAGCCAGCTCCCAGTTTTGGAGCTGGTTCAGATATTTGTGCAATACTGCTGTGAACAGCACAGCATCAGTATAAGCATACTTCAGTACTACAGACAAAAGCGGCATAGACTTATAGAAGATATGTATTTTCACCATTTAATACAGCACTCAAGTCATAAATAGTGTGTCCCAGTTAAAACATTCAGGTAATTCTTTATTAATATTGGTTGCCTAAAACCTATATCCTGCTATATACAGCATGGGATTGTTAGCGTTTATAAAACGTGTATCATCTTTGAAGCTTTAGCACAAGTACTTTAGGAAGAAAGGAGAAAGATTCTGCCATTAAGCCATCCATTCCAGTAGAATTTGTACTTTTGAAGGCTTTTGGCCTTAGTGTCTCTTTGGATGTTAACTGACACTGGCTTTTTCTGAACTGAGAACTCCAGCAAGTCTGTTGTACATGTTTCTAGCAAGCCTGGTGTGTTAAATTCATGGCAAATGGCCCTTTCAAGTGCTGTGCCTCACCACTGTGGTTTTGTGGAAAAACAGTTGGTTGTTGATAGCTAATAATTTTTAGTAACTTTTTTCAGACCATGTGTAATTAGTGTAATCACAGACTGTAATTAAAATGATGAGGTAGCATCTTGTTCAAAACTATGCATGGAGAGGATTGAAATGTCTTTCTGGTGAGGAGAGTTGCTACCTTTAGAAAAATCTGTGTACTGTTCAAAAGCTCGCTTCAAAGCAAGCTGAGGGTAGTGGAGGGGGAGTTGTTGCACTTGTATCCTTATGGTGAGTGTGCTTCCTAAAGGGCTGTCTTGGATACAGCTGAAGTGTTTGGTGCCAAAGAGAGCACACTTTATTTTTTGACATCTCTGCTTCCCAGCCGAGGGAGAGAGAAACCATCCATCCTCTAGTGCTGGAACTGAGTAATTGAAGTAAAACATGGCAGGAACTCTGGTGGGCTAAGTACCTTCTGACCTGATGCTTCATGCTCTGCATAGGGGTATTAGCAAGTAATGCTGTCTGTCAACAGAGTCAATTTGCTACACTGAAAAGGTGTGATCTAATAACATTAGCATGTTGTTATCCATTAAATAAATGTCTTGTAAACCATTTGCACCCTTCCTTAATTGCTCCTTTATCTGACTTGTCTTAATCATTACGAAGTATAATAGGGAACTATAGTGTTAAGCGACATGAAACATCGTGAAAGCTGAACTATCTATTTGAAAATGTAGGGCAATGCGTTGCCTGTTTGCAGCAGTTAAATCTGGAGAAGGTCTTGCATGTTCAGTGTGGTGTTACAGCAGAAGAGGTTGACAGAAAATACTACCAAATTACATACAGTGCCCTCATTGTACTGATGATTGAGAGAAGGCAGGAAGCAATCTATTATAGTGACCTTTATGCATTCATTAAACAATTAGATACAACCCAGGTTTCATATGGTTCAAATTTGTTATTTACTACTGAATGATTTTAGCCACATCTGTTCCTTTTTGGGGAAAGAGTTCTATTTCAGATCTGTAAAGCGAAGGCGTGGGCAATAGTAACTTAAAAAAAGTTTCCAAAGGCAGTAGTGAGGTGGCCAGAGGGTGGCTGGCGACCTGGGGTAGCCTTTGCTAGAGGCTGAGGGGTTGCTCAGTGGTAACCTGAGGGCTGGAAGGGGCCATGGACTAGTCTAGAGCTTCGCAAGCCCTGGGTGGCTGGGAGCTGTTCCCAGGTATCTCCCTTTTTGCCTGTTTGCAGGGTGTACCTGGTAGTCCTTGGTCATGGGAAGTGCTCAACGGTTTGTAGAACTGGGCTGTTCAGTTACCTTGGGCTTAGCTGTTGGAGTTTTTTTACTGTTTCCTATGGTTATTGTTGCTAGTGGCTCTTACAGTGTGAATGTGGTACTGTCGGACTTCAGGGTTGCTGGGTCAAGAAAACCGGACTGGCAAAGTTCAGGTTTTTAAATTAAATGTCACGGGCTTCTTTGGTTATAAGTTGTGACCCAAAAGTAACTATTAATTCCTTACCTTTATGATAAGACCTATAGAACACAAAAGCTGTTCAAGGATTCCTTAAATGCAATTATAATGAAAACAATTGCGGTTGCTTGCAGTTTCTAAACTAATTTGCAAAGAACAAAATAACTAGAATTTCACTGCAAGTTCTTCATGCAAGAATGCTGTTAAATACCTTGTCCATGTTCAACTTTAGTTTTTGTGGTTGTTACAAAGTACTATGTTTTCTTCTAAAGCTGAATTTCTATTGTTTCTGTTTTTACTTAGAGCCTGTATATCTTTAGGATCCAAGACCCGAGCCATTGGGAATGCAGCAAAGAGCCAGGTAAATGGATGAAAAACTCTCAAATTACTTGCTTGACTTGTTTCCTGTTGAACTGGGGGAAGAGAAGTAATGAATACATTTTATATTTTTCTATTTTAAAGTAAATTTTCTACAATGAATGTACATTTCACAGAATTAGTTACTGCTTCAACAGTATATTCCCTGTACTAAAATTGAAACAGTATTTCTGCATGATTTTGTCATTCAAAGTAAAAAATGGGAAGAAACAGAAAACCTTGTCTTTTTTCCCAGTAAAAGATTATTTCCTTGCTTACAGTAGAGTTCATAATTAAATCTCCATTGGGGAGGAATACTGTGGTTATGCTTTAGAACAGTTGAAACTGAAGTTGAACAGCGGAAGATTGGTATAGATAGTGGTTGTTGCTTATGTGAAATGATGCATCTTAGTAATTTACTGTCTCAATTTGGAACTTTGAACAGAAGTAAAATGTCTCTAATCTCTGTGAATTCACTTGCAACCTAGGAAAACCTTCCTTTGGAAGGGAAATATGTAAAAAATCATAATAGCCAATGTGAATCTGCAAATTACCCTCTTTCTTTGCACCTGTGCATCATGTTAGTGTGCTGAGGACTGACTTCCCCTTAGTGTAGAGTGCAGGTAACTGGAAATTTGCCCGGTGGATACAATGGTAGTAGAGCCCACTGGTAGCACCGTGAGCAGTCAGTATATGCAGAGGCTATATCACTTTCATTCTGAGAAACTTTACACTTATCTGAGCTCAACCCCTGAACTTTGCTGGTGAGGTGGTGTCCTGTTAGTACTCTTCCCAGCTATGAAGTTTGCTATTTAGACTAGTAAACTAGACTAGTTTATCTTGGAGAAGGTTACCCTGGAGTAATTGCATTTGATAGCTTAAGTATTGAGTTTGGGATTTTCTTGTTCTGGTCCTTTCTTTACTTAAAAGTCTGTCCTTAAAGTAATTAGGTTGAAACACATGAGAGAGTAGGTGTGGGGAGGCTTTATGTCCAGATGGGATCTGAATGAGAGGAGGACTTTAAAGGAAGTGAAATGTGTTAATTTCTTGAAGCTTCTTTTAAGGTTAATGTAGGTAATAACATCATTTGTTCCTGCAGATGGCCATTGCAACAATATGTAATACGATCTCAAATATTGCACGCTGTATCAGAAAGCTCCTCTGAACTACAGTGAAAATTGATGGCAGTAAGCTAATGGATATTAAAGAGGGGAATAAATTTGAATTTTTTTTAATGGAGACCATAGATTAAAAAAATAGATGCTGCTTTCTCTCCCCTCACCCTTTGTTTTTCAGTAAATGTGTGGGTCTTCAGTATGTGCAATAAGACCAACATAACAAGGTTCCTTTCTGGATGGTCTTCTGTAGTCTGCATGTCATGGAGATATCATTAAAATATCTCTTCCACAGATTGTCACAAATGTAAAAAACACATTACATGGCTTCAAAAAACTGCATGGAAGAGCATTTGAAGATCCTTACATACAAGCTGAAAGGGCCAAACTTCCCTATGAACTTCAGAAGATGCCGAATGGCTCCGTAGGAGTAAAGGTGAGTTAGAGCTTTGTGCAGAAGATCTTTAGCGGTAAAGATGAGCACTTTAGACCTTTGTCACTTAACTTCCTACTTGAATTGATTCAGGTTCTCCTTAAGAAGACTCTAAATACGTTCTTACTCGTTTTGAAAAGAAGTGACAGGTGATGGCCAGTACAGTAATACCTTTTATTTTTCACAGAGCCTTCCTTAGCATAGTTTTGCAATGTTTCTTATTTCTCCTTGTAATTCATTCACTTCCTGAAATGTTCAGGAAGATGTAGAGTACTTGCTCTGTATTACATACTCATGTCCTGTAGTAATAAAGCAGTGTAAAAAAAGGTATTGCATTGTCTCCCATACAGGTATGCTATAAAATGTTAAATCACTCTCCCCCCAAAGAAGGTTAAGTTTGTTTCATTCGTCTTCAATCAAATGGACTCTGTAATAAATCTGCTGTTACCAGGAGATGAAGAACATTTTATTTGCTGCAGTAACATCTGCTCAAGTACTGTACTTTGTCAGATATGTCCGTGCAGTTTTCTCATCAATTGTATTAGCTTTCTATAGTCACATTAGCAGGTTTTCACCCTACCTTACTAAATTCACCTTCAAATACATACAATTACAGTGTGTGATTATTAGTCTCATCTGAGTTTAGGTCTTAGCCATGCAGAGGCCAAGTTTCAGGAAAACAAGATAAAGCTCTGAAGATGTAGTCCAAACAAGTTATTTTTAATTTGCTTCCAAACTAAAGGGGTGGAAACTGCTCTTCTCAAAGTCCAGGCTTTCTGATGTGTCGTATCTTTTAGCATTTTAATTTCTATCAGGAGTGTGCTTCTGAAGCAAATCTCTCAATCATCGTCGCTTAGTGCACTTTGAGTTGCTCTCTGGCGGGGCTTTATACCACACAAAGTTGAGTGTCTTCTGTTCTTTGTACCTGCTCATATCATGCTAATTGCCAGTGTAAATAGAGCTGCTGCTCATTGTTCTGGATTTCCCTGCACAGGGGTGTTGGGAATTGCTAGCGAGACGGCAGCCTGTGTCAGGGACTCGGGACAGAGCCTCACATGAAGGCTGAAGATTCAGATGTGTTTCCTGAGCAGGCAGGACTGTTCAAATTGCCTCATTTTCCCCTTCCCCGCCTCACGTGCTTGAGTGACCCTTGCAGGAAGCAAAGGTTCCTTAGGCTGACTCAAAAACTTTTGGTTTTAGCTCCTGTTGGGACAACTGTGATTCTGTGTTCATTATGCATTTTCTGCATAACTACTACAGAAGTACTGTAGCTTTGTGAATAGCACCTTGAGATAATGCAGGTGTTAAGGTTTCCCACAAAAGAGTTTTCAGCTAAACTGAAAGGTTATAATTTGTTGTAGGTAAGCACAAATCCACAGGATCAGTTGATACTGAGAGCTATTTGTGTCTGGAGTGTCGTGTTATACTTGGGTCTCATTTGTTGAAAATTACAAAAAATGTCCAAGTCGCACATCTTAGAGAAGAGCTGAGATGATTTATTACAGAATTGCAATTCTGTTTCAGGTGAGATACCTAGATGAAGAGAGACTATTTGCAATTGAACAGGTGACAGGAATGTTACTGGCCAAGCTTAAAGAGACTTCAGAAAGTGCTTTGAAGAAACCGGTGGCAGACTGTGTAATTTCAGTAAGTTGTAATATATTTATTGCAATTCTTCCTAACGTTACGTAAGCTGGTACAATTTATGCCATGGTAAGAGATACAAGTAGTGGATAGGAATCGCACCCTTCCCCCCCCCTGCCCCGCCATGGGCCATTATTATATTTTTTTTCCAAATGAGGATACTTCTGTTAATCATGTGAGAAAATGGATAATTTGTTAAATCCAGACTGTGTTTTCAGAAAGAATGTGCTGCTTCAGCTGATCCAGACTGGCTAACTCCAAGTGCTATGTATAGTCATCCTGATTACTGTAGTTCCTATTATAAACGGGAACTGTCCTACGTGTAAGCATATCTTCCTTGGTTCCAATGAACCTTCCCAAATTAATGTTAAATTTCTTCATTGTTACGTAGTTGAACGCTGTTGGGTTGTAGTGTAGCTGGGAGTTGCCTCTTACGGCTCTGGGGGTTATACTGGCAGTGTGAGAAGCCCAGACTACCTGCATTTGTTTGAAAAGGTCTTTTATTTGGCTGGTTTAGTTGTGTTGGTGGTGGGTTTTTTAGCTAGTGCCCACACCCATGGCAGGGCAGGAGGGGGACCTTGAAGACAGGAAGTTTTGTTCCTGATATGAAGTCCTAAATGTCTGCTTTTCACATGGTTTTGTTTACTGCTTCACTTCTCTTGGCTCTGGTGAAAAGTCTGGGCATGAAGTATTGGGGTTATCCCCTCACCATCAGACTCCCATCATCTCCAAGGGAACTGAAAAGCTGTATGCTTCAGCTGTTAGAAATCTGCTTTGATCTTTTTCCTTGCTTCCCTATAGTATACAAAGACACTTACAGAGAATACCTTCCACGCAAACAAGGATCCTTGGTAATACACCACAATGGTAGCTAACAAAATACACCAGGAATGGGGTTCTATGTCTTAAGCTTGACTGAAGTTGAAGATAACAGTAACTCATTGCAGCCAGTTTCTAAATGGGCTCTGATTGGCTTTGGCTATTTTTGGTGGAACTGAGTATTGTAGTGCACTGTAAGCTAGCACTGTGGTAGAGGTAATAACTGAAAAATGGATACGGATTCAGTCATAACACAAAGTTTAGTTCAGCACCACTGTAGTGTTCCTGCTGTAACTTATTTTAGGGCTATGCATGAATATTCGTTGTGTTGACTTTGTGCTGCACAGATGTTTTCAGAAACTGGTAATGATTATAAGATCAAAGATTCATCAGAAGAATCTGAGAAACATTTTCAGGGTTTTTTTGGTGCTTTGTTTAAAACAACTCTGGATGACACTTCATTTTTGTCAAATTTTGAAATTTGACTGAAAATATGCACTAAAATGCATTAGCCGTTTTAATCAGACTGCCTTATTAATCTGAAGTTAGCTTATAACAGTTTCTTGTGGTATTGACATTTATAGGGTTGCTTAATGGGTAAGTCTTGACTTCTTTAAAAAAGTCTGTATTTCATAATATCCTATGTAATTACTTTTTGGAAACAGGTACCCAGTTTCTTCACTGATGCTGAAAGAAGGTCTGTAATGGCAGCTGCACAGATCGCAGGATTAAATTGTCTGAAGCTGATGAATGAAACTACAGCAGGTAAAGGGTAGCAACACTTTCTGTTCCCTCTGCCCCCCACATTCAGGCTATGGATTCTATGAAGCTGATGACATACTGCTGTTACACAATTAGGAGCCTGGGGAAAAAAGCTATCCAGGCTAGTACTGTCCAGTCCAGCTGGGAAACTGGAAGCACAGCAACTATTTCCGTGGGGTGGTGTTCAGCACTTAGGAGAGGTGATGAGAGTTTGGGTTTGCTAACCTGAATACAGTGGCACGTGAAAATAGCTACTCTGCTTCTCAAATAAAGCTGGTCCCTGTGCTTACCTCTCTGCTGTACCTTGGAGCTACAGCAGCTGTGTGGGGAAGGCCTGAGCTAGCTTCAGAATCCCTTAATGATCCAGCTGGGGTATGCACCTGACCTAAATTCTCAATTGTTGTGTTAAATAATAATATAGTACAATATCACCAGATGTGACCTGCATCTGTCTGAAAGATTACAATAAATGCATTATGTAACATGGGTGTGTAGTGGGGTCTTCTGATTTTCTTTCCAGCTTAGATGGCTGTGCTGGAGTAAAAATACATCTCATTGAAGTATTAGGGAAATACTTTTTTATCATAAGCTAGTATTTGTTTGAAGTGAAATACATTGAAGGGAAATCTTAGAATGTGTAATCCGAAGATTTTTCATTTTCAACTACTTGATATGTATGCTTTAAAAACTGCTTCTACACAAACTGCATTTTTACAGAGCTTTTTCTGAAGGCAGGCTTGCATACAGTATTTAGAAACAACTTGAACTGTATGACTTTTCGAAATACGCAAATCAAGTCAAGTCTTGTGGGATAATGACAGTTGAAACTTGTGGCAATCCTGTCAGTTGTAGCATTGGCACAGCTGTTGTTTCTGTAAGGTAATTTGTATACTGCCCTCCTCTGGTGTTGGTGAATTCTAGCGTAGACTATAGAAATGTGTTACACTTCATGGGAACTGAAGTTGGAGCCATTTAAACCAGTAACTTAGTTTTTTCTTGAGTTAAATTACCTTTGTTTTTAGAAAGGTTCAACCAACTTTCCGAATGAGTGCTGGTATTGAAATGTTAGATATGTGTAAACTAGTCTTCTAAAGCTTTTTTTTATCCTTGAGCATGCTTCAATTTCGCAAAGCTGAGCTAAAAAATAGTGAAAGTAAGGCCTTTCAAAGGAGAGGTGTAGGCATGAGACTTAATCTGTGCAATTTCACAAACCACAATGTTAATTTGGCTATAAGCAGAACTGAAATACAAGATGATACTTTAGCAGTATTAAACCTCCACTTGCATCTGTTTCTTCCGTTGAGAGTGAAAAACGTGTTTTCAACATGTTAACTTTCTTTGTGATGAGCTGCTTTATATGTGAACAGTAATTCTTAAACAGAAGCAAAAATAACAAATCTGATTAAATCCTGGATGTAAAAATTTAAATATATGATGGTGCGTATCCTGCTGACTTTAAGTTAGTGCTTTGAAGGTGCACAGCATGCAGTAAGTGTTGAAAAGAGGTGCTAGGTTATACAGAATACTTCAATGTCAATTATATGAATGGACATGAGGTAATTTATTAGTAAAACTATAAATCAAACAAGAAATGAAAGTAAAGAACGTGGCAACTCATAATGGTCTAAAACTTGTGACCCTTTTGACCCTTATGCTCTATTTGAGCAGAGTAATGGAGGTGTTTAGAAAGAATAAACATAAGCAGTGTCTTTCTTTTGGTAGTGCTTTTAATGCATGCTTTACAGTTGTACGTAAAGCTTTCCCTTACCTTCTGCGCGTGGTGTTTTTCAGTTGCACTAGCCTATGGAATATACAAGCAAGATCTGCCAGCCTTGGAAGAGAAGCCAAGAAACGTAGTCTTTGTAGATATGGGTCATTCTGCGTATCAGGTTTCAATCTGTGCTTTTAACAAGGGAAAACTGAAGGTAATCTATTAAGTCATACAGTAAAATCCCATATTCCTGAAGTATTTAATTGAACAATACTCAAAATACTGTTCTGTGGAAAGATTTTTTTTTTTTCCCCCAAACTAAATAAGTATCTATAGCAAATATTTTTGAAATGCTGAATAAAAAAACTTTGTGGGGTTTTTTTGCTATTTCAGCAAATCAATTTTTATAAAATGTAGAAATGAATTATCCTAAAGTGTGTTTTGAAAAGTGCTTGAAAATTAAGCATACTGCACAGTTTTTGTTTCATGTTGTATCACTGAAATATTTGCATGTTCTGGTAGTCTCATAAGCATTGTAGTTGTGCTGCTGAGTTATCTTTGGGAAATTGTTGGAAGTCCCTGAATTGCTCTGTGGTGATTTTTTTTTTTTCTGATATCCATGATGGCCCAAAATTTAAATTCAAGTAGGAGATATGAAGTAAAATGGAACAGTCTTCAGTTCCTGGTTTGTAGACTTTTGTCTGTGAGCTACTGATGGATGAATGTGTATGTTAACTTGTCTTTAATAGCAAAATGTAGTCATCAAATGTCATATGGAAGATAGCAAGTTTTTCTGTTTTGAGTAAATGACAGACAACTAGTAATAGCAAGACAAAATAGCTATGCTAGTCTGCCTTTTCTTTAGTGAGCTAGTAAACTGATAAGGGGCTGCAGCATGGTAGAGAATAGCATGGTAGGTGTGATAGTATTTTATTTGGGGAGGACAGAAACTAAATTGAGGAGTGATCTTTTTAGGTTGTCCTATCTGGCATCTGCGTAGAAGAAGGTGAGAAAACCACAGAGAATTTTCCCCAGATCAAACCTGTTTTTAAAGATGTTAACTTCTAAAACTAGTGTCTGTAGGAAAGCTATCCCTGTATCTAAACAAGCATTGTCTAATAACTTTTTAATCATTGTTCTTTCACTGCTGTGCAGGTCTTGGCTACTACCTTTGACCCTTTTGTAGGTGGTAGGAATTTTGATGAGGCTTTGGTAGACTACTTCTCTGAAGAATTTAGGACAAAATATAAACTGAATGTAAAGGAGAATCCCCGAGCGCTGCTACGATTGTATCAGGAATGTGAAAAACTAAAGAAGCTTATGAGTGCAAATGCTTCGGACCTTCCACTCAACATTGAGTGCTTCATGAATGACCTCGATGTCTCCAGTAAGATGAACAGGTACTGTACATTATTTTCACTGAAGTGTGGTGAAGTGTGGTCTCTGAGCTGTCTTGTAACATGAAATGCTTTCTCTGTTCCTGCAGAGCTCAGTTTGAGCAATTGTGTGCCACCCTTCTGTCTAGAGTGGAACCTCCTCTAAGAGCAGCCATGGATCAAGCTAGTAAGTAGGAGTTACTTTAGGTACTACTTTTGGTTCAAGAAAGTAACTAGTAATTCGGTTATCCTAGATCTCTTTAATGATTATCTTTTTAATATATTTTTGTATTTATTAGAATTGCAAAGCTAAGTACTGAAAAGTTAAATGTAAGTTCCATTTGTATGCTTGTCATGTATGCATGATGCCATTCCTGCCTCATTTAGTGCACATATCACTCTGCAGCCTTGGTTTATTGACCCTCATTCACCCTGTGTAATGGAAGAGGTTGGCCCTCTGAAAGATTATTTTATTTAAAATCAAGAAACAACCAAACTAAAACCATGATGGGAATAACTTACTCTTTACTGCAGCTGTCTGGCCAGCCTGTTCCATATATGATACATACATGTCCTCACTGACCTGAGAATTTGGCAGTATATTCTTGAAATAAATTCTGAAGCATGTGCAAATAACAATTTTTTTTTCTATGTAGTATAAAGGAGGGAAATAAACTTTCACAGGAAAGTTTTACCCCTAATTCCGGCATCTTCTACTAAAACAAAGGGAAGAATTCTGCTTATCTTGTGACAAGGCTAGATAGCTAATACAGGAAGTAAGAACCTGAATAACTGCTGAGCAGAGCTGTTCAAAGATTGACAGTTGTTTGAGATCACTTTATACATGTATCTTGAATTCAGAATTAAAAAGTTACCCTGCAAGCACAGTCCAATATTTATTATGTATTTTTAGTAAAGGGTTTTACTTCTCTTTATTGGCAAGCAAAATTAAATCAAACATAAAGTGAGGTATATTAGGGTTTCATTTTGTTCTTGTTTGGGAGGGGTGAGGTATTGTCCAGTAGTGCAGGGCTGCCAAAAACCACCGAATTACACACTTGAGTTCATGCACACCAGGAAGGGGATGCACATGGACAGTGCATTTTAAAGTGTGATGCTTGGCATCTGCATCTTCCAGGATTATGCAAGTAGAAAACTTTGTAGCCTGCAGGAGAGACCAAAGAGTTTGAATAGACATACCATGACCAATCTGATTTTAAACATCTTATCGGCTGTTGGAATATATTCAGTGCTTGTCACACAGCGTCTAGATAGTAAAAGAACTCCTATCTTTTTGTTGTTGTTGTTCAAAGACAGCTTTTTGATATCTTGATGATAACTTAAGGCCATGCACTCTTTTCTAGAACTTCAGCGTGAAGATATCTACAGTATAGAAATAGTAGGTGGGGCTACTAGAATTCCAGCAGTGAAGGAACAGATCTCTAACTTTTTCTGTAAAGAGATAAGCACCACGCTAAATGCTGATGAAGCTGTTGCAAGAGGCTGTGCCTTGCAGGTATAGTTACTGAAATTAAACTTGAGTATTGCTTCTCTAATGTCATGTGCTAATGAAATACAACTAACAAAAAGCAAAAGGTAGCTGAAACAGGACAAAGAGTCTTACTTGTTCTTTCAACAGTTGGTGACAGTGACCATGTCAGAAATTATTGTACATTTGGTAATTTGCTGCTGTGTCATATTAGAACGATGGTCTTGTTAGACCTGTTAAGTTTGATGACATAAATTGCACTGTTCCACTTCTGTCTAGTCATGTGGAAGCTTTGCTGGGTGTCTTCACTGACAGTCACTGGGGAAGTAGTGTTACTTTAATTTAGTTAAGTCTTTCAGTTCAATTAACTTTCTGTTAAAAATTCTGTGATAAGCAGGACCTCCATGTGACCTATATGAATTGTAGCCTTTTTGCACTTAGGTATTAATTAATTACTCGCTATTTATTTGACTACATGGATATAATAAAATTTTGGTCTTTGTTTTCTAGTGTGCAATTCTTTCCCCAGCTTTTAAAGTGCGTGAATTTTCCATCACAGATGTCGTTCCTTATTCAGTAACATTAAGATGGAAATCATCTTATGAAGAAGGAACAGGGTAAGTTCTATGGTGCCTACTAAAAAGTGTGTGTTTGTGTACATAGAAGACCAGGCCTCAGGCTTTGAAGCTGTCATTCGCTCTAACAGTTTTAGTTTTCTTGTTTTGCATTATACTACTTAATTGACGATTACTGTTTAATAATTGGAAATACATTTAATTTAAAAATGTTGGTGTGAAGTTGCTTGATTTTTGAGAAGTGTGACGTAGAATGCGTAGTCCAGCTTTGAGATCTACAGGCTTTCAACCTGCAACTCATGTCATAAACGGACTTTAGTAAACTAAATTATTTAGCTGCCTGGTTAGCACGGCTGCTGATCATTAACATACCTTGATTTTGATTATCCATTGTGTTATGCTCAGTGGTTTAACCTTGCTTAATATTTTCCTGCTTTAGGGAGTGTGAAGTCTTCAGTAAGAACCATGCTGCTCCATTCTCAAAAGTAATTACTTTTCACAAGAAAGAGCCTTTTGACCTGGAAGCTTACTATACCCATCCGCATGAAGTGCCTTATCCTGATTCCAGAATAGGTAAGGACATGTGAATAAAAACCTCATACCCAACTCATGTTGATAATAGGAAAAGCAGTTCTCATTTTTTCAAGGTAATGTTCCTTCTGTATTTACTAGGTTACAGAAAAGCCTAGGTTCTTTAGAAAGGCACGGCACAGTTGTCTTGGTTTAAATGCCTTGATCAAACAGTATCAACACCTTCTTTTGGCAGTTCCTAAAAAATTTCCTTTCTCCATTCTGTCTGTCTTCACTGTTTCTGAATGCTTTAAAAAAAGTGGGTACGAAGAGTGTAGTGCTCTATTGTCTGGTTCTTTCAACCTTTATAAAATGGTTAAGGATCTTATGTGCCGGCCAGCCTGGATTTTCCAAAGAGATTGGATCCAAGGACGTGTGAGCACTAGACAGTTATCTGTCCAGACAGGTATCTCTCAGGTCTCTTTCAGTTAATCTGAGAATGTACAAGATAAGCATTTCCTGAACTTAAGCATCTGTAGTAGAGTCTACAGTACTAGATGGTATGAGTAAGTTTCCTGGTAGCTAATACTACCTTACTTGTAGTTACTAGTAGACTCCTCTGGGTCTTTAAGTCATGACTTTATTTACCGATTTATGAATCTGATATAAACTTGGTGCTACCTGTTTAGCTGTCTATGCAAGAAGTGTGTCATCTTTAGGAAAGAACATTCTCCTTTACATACGCACAGCCTGCATCATTTGCATAATAAAGTGTCAACCTCACTGCTTCCAGAAGCCTTCATAAGCACTTGTTCATTCTGCAAAATGTGTAGTGCATCAATGTTACTAAATAGAATTTTTTATCTCTGTTAACATTTTCAGTGCAAAGTTTGGGTTACATGGATGAAAGAAACTGTTTGAGATGAATCAGAGTAATTTCTGTAGTGTGATCGTTAGAGAAGGCAACACCTAGTAAAGTGTTATCTTGACTTTTTATAAAATACAGGTAAAGCAAAAAAGTCTTGGTAATTATCAGTTAACTGATAATAATCGAGGAACCAGGTTTTAGTGCATCTAGCTGCAGCTTACATTGTAGAATTGACAATGAAGTAGGAAGTTTTCAAGTAGTTTAAGTTACATGAAGTTGCTATTTAAGTTAACACCCTTCAAGGAATGTATTTTATTTTTTTCCTCTTTCACTATTTTTTGGAACAAAAATTAAAACCATCTTTGTTTTTTTTCAAGGGCGTTTCAGTATTCAGAATGTTGGTCCCCAACATGATGGCGACAATTCCAAAGTGAAGGTTAAAGTACGTGTCAATATTCATGGCCTTTTCAGCGTGGCTAATGCTTCTATAATAGAGAAGCAGAACATAGAGGGAGATCACAATGACACACCTATGGACACTGAATCATCAAGTAAGAACCAAGGCAGAGATGATGAGCTGGTATGTAAACTTATAAATTTTATATCTACAGTCCTTGTAATTCTGACAAGAGAGTCAATAATTAGGGAGTCAATCATAGCATACAGCTTTTGACAATTACTACTTCTCCACCTTTAAATTATTTCTTCAGTTATGTAACACATTTCTTCGTGTTTGTTATGGTGCCATGTGGCACTAAGAAAGCAAAAAAGAATGTAAAACAGGATTCTAAAGAAAACTTTTAATTTTTTCACTTTTCTTTGCCATCTCTCTGCTAGTCTTAGCATTATCCAATGTTTCTGTCAACTGGCAACATACGTAATGAGATCTGTTGACAAATGAATTGTAAAGGTTTGTTTTTTCTCAAGTACTACATTTTAATTGAGGAAAAAAATACATGGTATTTCTTTATATATGGAAAACTTGTTCTTCATAAACATTCTTTTGCTAAGGGCACTTCTTTTATGTACTTCAGTGTTGGCAGTTCTTACAAACTGGCTTGTAAGCCCATAAGGGAATATTACTGGAAATAGATGTGCAACAGCTTTGTTGTTAATACTGAGAAATTAAGAAATTTACGTTCTCTTCTAGTGCAAGCAGGATCAATTTTCTTGATAGCGCACTGCATACTGAAGGTAGATCAGTGAGAGAGGGAGGTGCTGCTATTCTATTCGATGCTGTAAAGCTGAGGACTGGGTGCCAGGGAGTGCTTTCCGGCTGGGAGCGGCGCACCAGTGCAGGCCTCGGCAGCCTTTCTTGTGCCCTTCCATTGCTTGGGCTTTTGCTTAAGTCACAGCTCCCAGGGGAGAGAGATAATAGTGTAGAGAAAAAGATAAAGCAGTGGGCAAGCTGCTGCTCCACACTCATGCTGTCTTTCTGAGGTTGCAGAGTGCTCAGCAGTGACCCGTCCTACAGGCTGTCAGGCATACTGAGGGAGGGTTTCCTTAGGGAGTAAGGTTGAACAGAAAGCAAACGCTTGGCAGCTTTATTCAGAGGAAGGAGTGGATGCATTTCCTGTCATAATCATTTAAAATTTGTCCTGAGCAGCTTTTCTCACCTTAGTTGAATATACTACTATATTAGAGCAAGCAGTTACACAATTAGTGTTACATAATTGATATAAGCAACTCCTTAAATATTATACTGCTTTCCAGGAATTTGAGCATATTTGAAATGCCAAACACGATGCAGTTCCTTGTGGACAAGTGCTCTGCATCTGATGTTTGTAAGTGACGCAGCTGCCATTTTGTGTAATAGGCGTACTGCATGTGGAGGTTACTAAGATGAGTACGCTGTGTTCAGTACCAAGAGTAACCCCTTCCATCCTCAGGCTTTCAATTTGTAGTACCTCCATTCATCTAACACATCTTCTGTTTTACAATGGTGCTTGTCAGCAATTACCTTTCATTACTGAGGATGATACCCTCGACTCTGAGGAGGAGGTTTGTGGTGTATATATGTCTTATTTTCCCCCTCTAGCTTTTCTGTGTAGGCAAAAGAGTTCCTTCTAGTTGCTGCCTTTTCTATGTGAACAGTAAGAACAATAAATGAGGTGTGTTTTTTCTACTCTGAAGTGACAAAACTTAAATTTGGTAAAAGTAGCCTTCTTGTTTTACACTTCTATCATTAAAAGCTTGCTGAATCAATTAACATAGCTAAACTGCAACGTACACACCTGTGCTAGAGTTTGAAATCCTTAAATAACTTTTTATTGTATCTCGCAGAAATAACAGTAAATTATTTTACATGCATATTTAGTCTGTGAATCCAGGAATCTTAATTCCTTGTAATGGAAGTAATCTTAGAGTTTTCAGACCTCAGCTACAGCTTGTTATTTATTTATGCTTTGGATGTCCAAATATTGGGGTCATCCTGTAAACTTGAGACTTAGACATTATTATGTTCTTAAAAGTTTTTTGCAGTGATGACAGGGAATTGTATTACTTAAACTAAATCAAGTGAGCAGCATAATAATTGGTGATGTCTTTAACATCCTTAAATGTAGAATAAGGCATAGGTGAACTACAGATAAATTCAAGTGAAACTTTCTTAATTTTGGGTGGCAGGGAGGGAAGACAGCTGGTCATGTGCTCCAAGAGGCTACTACAGAAAGTAATTTTTATGGTCCTATGAGACCGATGCAGGTAACAGTTACGATGACTAAATTACTTCTGCTTTGGATTACAAACTTTAAAGTTTAGGTGAAAAATTATGAGGTGGAAGTTCTGGCTGTTCCATAGAGAACCTGTTGGTATTGCCTGTGTTGGTGGTGTGTTTCTAGAATGTTCTTCGCGTATGTTTTATATGTATTCATTTCTAATTTAAAATGGAGTATTCACAGGGCTTAGTGTAATTCTTGAGCAGGGGACAAAGAGCAACATCATAATTATTTCAAGGGGGACAGGCAGAATAGAATTTCCATTGGATTTGAGAAAGATATGAACACAAGTACTACACCAAAATGCTTGTTTAAACATGCGAGTAAGTCCTTGCAGTATCTGTGATCAACTATAATTGATGTCAGTCTGAAATCATGCAGCAAACCTTTGCATTCAGTTATGTAACTCTTTTTCTAGGATAAAATGCAGGTTGATCAAGATGAAGGTATTCAGAAAAGTCAAGCTGAACAACAGAACCAAGCAGATGAGGAGACTGAAAATGCAGGAACCGAAACAAAAGTTTGTATTCAGTATTGATAAGGAATTGTAATGTTGCTTCCCTTAGATGTTTTTTGCCCAGTATTCTGAAAGTCATTAGCCTGCCTTAGTTGCAAACATGGACTGTATTTAGAGGAGTACAGCTATATTGAAATGGTTAAGTTAGGAATCCTTCCTTAGCACTTTCATTTTCAACATAGACTATGATTAAGACTTTGAAGTAAGTTTCAGTTAACCTAGTTTTATAGTGAAGATGGAATGTAGGGAAACTTAGAAAACGTTACGGAGAAGAATATGTGGTGCCTTTAGCTTTTGAGCAGGTTTTCTCAACAGCTCTTCAGATTATGTTTAAAGAAATTAAATTTCACCAGTTTGGTTCAAAACTAAGCTAGTGGTGATTCTGAATATCAGAGGAATAACTAGGTGCTTCATTTACATATGATTAATTTGTAGCTGTCATACTAGTTCCGTTTGTCTCTCTTTTTTGAGCATAAATGTAGTAGTATTTCTATCCTTGAAAGTTTATTTAATAGTGCAAATCTTTGCAGGCTGCTTCTGGAGAGAAGCAGGATCATCCAGCCCAGCCAAAGGCTAAAGCAAAAGTTAAGAGTATTGACCTACCTATACAGGCAAGCCTCTATAGACAACTGGGACAAGACCTTATCAATTGCTATATAGAAAATGAGGTAAGCAGCATAAACAGATGACCACTCAAATTAATGTCACTGTAAATAATTATCGAGAAACCCATTATGCAACCATAAACTTAGTAGCCAATTCTGAATTTCTTGGGGGGTTGCCCTTAATTGTAAGGGGGGTTCATTTTGGTTGGGTTTTTTGGAGAAATAATCAGTTTCACTAGACTTTAACTACCCAGATGTCTGAGTTTCACCTATTAGCCTGTCATTACCTGAAGTATCAATTCTGTTCTTAGGCAGGAAATGCCTAGGATTGCCAGCAAAGGCCGCACAGCATGTTATAGGAATGCTAATTGTTACTGAGTGACCTGATACTGGTCAGCAGTAGCATTTGCATGGTTTTTTGGTACTTTACAGAAGCTGTGTCCTTAGTTATGTCACATTTTTGCCCTTCAAGTCCTACATCAGCAGGGAAATACTGGAACATGTAGAAAACCTGCCTTTCAGAGGATCCTTTCTGAACTTTCTAGGTATCATGTCTGTGAAGATCCCACCAGCATAAGCTCCTCTGGGAAAGATGGTCAGTCTGAAGGATAAAATACGAAATAGTTTTTATAGGGCAAAATGATTCCTAGTGACTTCCAAACCAGAGTCTGAGACTTGTCTTTACTTCTAATCCTGCCTGTGGTGATCAGATCATAATTGATACCTTGATCCATTTATGTTGAAGCACTTGCCAAACAGCTTTTAAATAATGAACTCATTTTTCTCCTGTTCCAGTTCTGTCTGCAGTGAAGATGACCTACACAAAGGTGAAAATTTTAATCAGTAATTGTGGATTAACAGGCTTCCGCAAAGTTCTGTGGTACAGTTTTGAGAGAGTAATCATTAAGCTTGACACTTTAAGCTTTTAGTTTATACAGGCTTTTTTCCACCGCAGGGGAAGATGATGATGCAGGACAAGCTTGAGAAAGAAAGAAATGATGCTAAGAATGCTGTTGAAGAATATGTGTATGACTTCAGAGACAAACTGTGTGGAGTCTTTGAGAAATTCATCACTGAAGAAGTAAGACTTGCCTATGTGTTTCAACTGTTGGAAAAAAATCCTTTGTATTTATAACCTTTTGAGTGTGGGTTATGTGGAGGCTACAGGGGTCTCTTGGAATTGTTTCGGAATATGGAGTGGATTAACTTCACAGAAGTGAAGTTCAAACTACACTTAACGCCTGACACTTGACATGCAAGTGTGCAGAGTTCTTTTATTGTCTGAGAAGCTTCTCAGTGGCAAGGAAAGGTTTGGGATGTAGGTGGAAAATAAAAACACTATGATGGGAGTAGGAAAGCAGGGCAGATCACCACAAGCTTCTAAACAGTGTGAGTGAGTAGGAATGAAAATGAGCAGAAACGGAGTGTCTGTAGCTCTGTGTTTTATTGTCTGATTTAATTAACTTACAAACACAATTCTTTACCCACTTATAAGTCCAAGTAAAGGTGATGAAGAAAGCTGTGCACTGGGCTTTTACAGAAGCAGTATTGAAAGAACACTTGTCTTATAATCATTTCTCTGTAATGGCCATCTAAATAAATGTGGCTGGTACACAAGCAACCAGTTGTTGAAACAACAAATGTCCAGCAGCAGTTTTAAGGTTGTCTCTCTGGATTACCTGGTCATCAACCTAGCAACACAGTACAGACATCCTTCCAGTATAAACTCAAGGGTGTGAGGCTGTCTTTCCCATACCGATTTCAAAACAATCTCTTACATAAGTTATGGGGATAGATAGAATCGTTATTTCTAGATAATTAAAAATAAAGTCTTTGTTTATAGTCAGTAGAGTCCAATTAAAACAATTTTAACTTCAACTGGATGTAGAGTTGTCCAAATTTGTCTGTTCTCCCATCCTGCTGTCAGAGAACCTGAGAAGCAGAACCTCCCGTGTAAAGATAATAGGCAAGAATGTTAACATATGCATGTGCTTTCTTATAAAATCAATCCTGAAGCTATGTAACTCCCATAAACGTCACCTGCAAATCAGATTAGTAGGGCTGGCCTGCCTCCCTTATCATTCTGTAAAATCTTGGCTTTGAAGTCTGTTAATTACAGCTTCCTTAACTATCACTTTGAATATTTTAAACTGATGAAACAGGTTTTTTTGAGTAGGGAGGTTTCTTTGTGTGCTGCGGGGAGAAGATTGTTTGTCACGTTCCCTTTGGAACTAGAGTATCCCTGCTTTGCTTCATAGGATTCCAACAAGCTGACCTTGATGTTGGAGGACACAGAAAACTGGCTTTATGAAGATGGAGAGGACCAGCCAAAACAAGTCTACATGGATAAGCTTCAGGAATTAAGAGTAAGGCTTTATGTTACTTTGTAGAAGAATCATCTGTGTTTGGAGGTGGGGACACTTAGATAAATATATACGGCTTAAGTGAGCAAAGCTCTTTTAATGACGGATATGTGTGCGTGCATACCCATACGTGAGTTTTGTAAATCCATTAAGTATGGACATTTCGGGCTGTATCGGGATGTAGTTTAGTTATGAAATGAACATATTATTTAGAACTAGAAATAAATTTTTTCTTAATGCCTATTATTCTCCTTATTTGAAAACAGTCAAAATTAAGTAGACTGTCGCTAGTGACAATAAAAATAACTGCTACGGAAATTCTTTGTCAGCCTTGTTACAATCTGAAGGGGGCTTTTGATTAGTTTGACTGCTCTCCCAGGTGTTCAGAATTATACTCCAGAACAGATGCTCTGGTTTTCTTGTTTTCAGTGGTCTTCTGTAGTTGTATCACAAACTCAGATTTTTGGTCTAATATCTAATGGTAAAGGCTGAAGAGTGCTTTAACAGTAGCTTCCACTGTATCATTTGATTAGTAATGACCAAAAACACCTTAAATACTTCAGATTTTAATAATCTCATGGGAAAAATATGAATTCTGATGAATGACTAGTTACTCTGTTTGTAGGAAGTTGAAGTATGTCTTTAGCTCTTGGGCTCCAACTGTCTTCTCTCAAGTCAGATTTCCTTTGGGGGAGGGATAACTGTTGGAAACAGCATTGTAGATCCTGGCAACTGCTTTTTTGCCTGGATATCAGTTTTTAAGAGACAGAAAAAACAAAGCGGATAAACCCGGAAGTTTTCAGATGAACTACTTTAAAACTAAAACCATCTAGGTAAATCCTGTCTAGTTTCTCTTCTGAATGCATTGTTCCAAATGCTCTTTTTGCTGAATATATCTGTGAAATACTAAGCCTAAAAAGGACAGGCACTACTCCTGTGTTTAAACTTCTGGGCTTTTTTTTGTGCACTGAAGCTAAAGGCAAAGATTAAGCTCTTGAACAGGTGAGAAAAGAAGTTAGAGGCAGCCTTCCTTGCAATGCAGTGTTTTACTCTTAGACCAGACTAAAGTAAACTTGTATTTTGCCAAGATCTTTGTGCTTATGTTTCCAGAAATTTGGACAGCCTATTCAGGAAAGATACATGGAACATGAAGAAAGACCGAAAGTTTTAAATGAACTGGGAAAGAAGATTCAGCTCCTTATGAAAGCAGTAGAAGCATACAAAAATAAGGTAGAAGCAAATTATTTAGGGAATGAACTATTATGGGTGTTTTGAGCTTGGCTTACAGAGTGTTTTGTATTTAAAAAGAAACCCTGTAGGATTACCTGTTCAGCTGCTTTAAAATGGTTGTTGTGCTTCTGCTCCTGAGAACTTTTAAAACTGTTCTGGATTGCTAGCAAAAATGGCTTCTTCATGAGAACATGAATTCAACAGTCGCATTTTTTTTATGGTGACTTGTAACACTTGAAATGGGTATCTCAAGTTATGGCTGTTACCATTGTTTCTATAACTTGTAAGACTATTTATTGAGGTTAGTTAATTAAACTACAGTAGATCTCAGGTGCTTTTTTTCTCAAAACTTTATTAGTAACCTGTGCTTCAGCAGTGTGCACTTAAGATCAAAATTTCAAGTGTCTAAAAATAATGTCCTGTCTGTCTTGTTCTACAGCCATTCTTCATACTAAACGCTTCTTAAAAACTATTTTTGTCAGGTTGTAGCAGTGTTATGCTATTTTGTGTCGATGAAATTTGTAATTGGGTGAGAAGCATATACTAACTGATGGTATAAATACCTCTTTCCTTAGGATGAAAAGTATGATCACCTAGATCCTGCTGAGATGGAAAAAGTTGAAAAATACATTAGTGAGGCTATGAATTGGTTGAACAGCAAAATGAATGCCCAGAACAAACTAAGTCTAACTCAGGATCCAGTTGTCAAAGTGGCAGAAATACTGACAAAATCTAAGGTAAAAAAACCAAACCAAAGCCCAATCATTGTACTTGTTGCATTCTAGTACGTTTTTCTTTAACAAGATTTTGGCTTCTGTGTTGAGCTAGAATATTAAACCTGCAGAGATTTTTAATGCTATGAAAAGATCCATACAGAGGGAGCAGCAATTTTATCAATCTTCAATTCTGGCTCTCGATTTACAGCAGTTTCTCTGCATAAGACCTTTTAAAATATCCTGAATTACAGCACCAGGCTTGCTAGAAAATGGATTACCATATAGCCTTTTAACAGCGCAGAAGCTCTTTAGCTAGTGGGAAGTTTCATTGCAAGTTTCTAGACTTGACAGAATTGAAAAGTCTAGTCCTTGAAAACCAAATTCCAGGTCATTATGAACCAGAATCAAATTTGAGACACTCTAGTTTAATGCAATTACTGTGCCACCAAATGAACTTGCTCTCTCACTTCTGTTACAACTAGGAATTGGATAGCTTCTGTAATCCCATTATATACAAGCCCAAACCGAAGATAGAACCTCCCAATGATGGGCAGTCAAAAGCTAATGGTGAACACAATGGACCAGTGAATGGACAGAGCGGTACTGAAACAAAACCTGAGCCAGCAAAGGACAATTCTCAGCAGACCAAACCACCTGGAGAAATGGAAGTGGACTAAATCTTGCATTTCTTTTGCATAATTAAAATAGTGCAAGTAACCACAGGGTCCATTCTTTTTGTCGGGTACACACCTCAGATGTTCAGTTATTCTTAGCCAACCTTCTGTCATTTGTTGCTGAGTAGTTTTGAAAGTGTTTTATATTAAGTACACCTCTGATGTTCATTTCCACTGATGCTGCTTATGTGGAGCTTTAGCCAAATGTAGATTGTATAAGTCAGTTTAAGCTTTCCCAATATATTTTATATCAAACGTACAGAATTGATATATAAATGGCAACAATCTACCTTATTTAAAGCTTTTATTGTGGATAAACCTCAGCTCCTTTATTCAGGAAAGGATACTGTATTGCACTACTGATGCTCAAGTGTAGATCTAATTGCATCTTTATTTTGGAAAAATATTGGAATTGAAGTGGCAAAACTTGTCACTTGAAGCACTGACCTTTTCTAGTTATTGTATTGTTATAATTTAAATATTAAAATAGAGGTTAGTTGGCTTACTAGTCAATCTTGTTGATGTACCATGAGAATTGTATGGTCTCTTCCATATAAACTGAGTAATACAAGCGTAAACATTTTTTTTTGATTCCCATACCACTAACAATCTTAGTTGCAGAATGCTAGCATAATGGCTCTGCCATGTGCTGAAATTAAGTGAATGCTCTCAGTGCACATCGCTGTAGGTAACGTACCATGCTTATGATAGGATGATGATAATAAGGGGTAGAATATACAAGGACTGTTGCGTAGCTTTTCCTTGAAAATGTCTTACTGCACACGTTATTATTTCAGCCTCTCTTGTTTTGAATTAAATCCACATCTGGTGCTGGGGAGGAGGAACCACAGAACATGTGCTCTGCAAGCTAGATATTAGCACCCTAATTTTGAGATTGCAATGAACAGCATTTAAGCAAATTTCAAAGAAATACTGAGAGCCTATTTAAGCCTTGATACTCTGCACATAACTACCTTTTGGTTTTTTAGTTTATCTAATGAAAGTATCTATATAATGTCTTACACAGTTGAGTCACTCTTTTCTTTGACACATCTTAGGCATTGTCAAGGGCCATTGCATGTTCATACATTGAGTGCTGCTGTCAGTCACTGAGGTACTGTAGCACTTGCTAGAACAAGTCACTTCTCTCTTGACTTCAAACCACTCTTCTGTTAGCAGAATAGGAATGGACTACTCTATGGAAAGTGGTTTCTTAGTCAAGTTGGCGTAAGAGACTGAGATTAGTTGCAGTGAAACAATTCAGTGACTTGAACACCACTGCAGAAATGCATTTAGGTGTTCAGGTGTTGATCAGGCATTCCTGCAGCAGTTCTCCTGTACCAGCTTGTTGCCTCTGCAAACAAGTGAAGGGTCATGCTCTTGTTTCTGGCTTTGCAGCCATTTTATCTGCAACCCTGCCTTTCATGTTCTACCACTGTTCAGTGCCAGAGAGTAGTCTGTGACCCAAGTTAGAGTTGGTAGAGGTGAACTACACTCTCAAATACCTTCACAGAAAAAGGAGCCATCATTTAGAGCTGTATATAAACCTGCTAAACTAGCTAAAGTGCTAAATTGTATCTTTGTGACTGAGATGCACATACTTTTCTCTACTGTTCCTCCTCTACACAATCAATTGTGGATGGTCTGGCATTTTGAGTTTACATAGTTAAAGCCCTTGAAGAAAAACTGAGTGACCTTGAAGAGAGCTGCAGCTACTCTCCAGCCTCAGTCTTGAATTCTGCTGTAGTCACATGCCTTTGACACTGAGGGGGTGACTGCACTTCAGTCAGTTGTCCTGTGTTTAAGTCAGTACGTGACTGAGGTAGCTTTGGTCCTGTAGGCTTCAACAGTATGAATATCTTACTGGCTTTACCACAGCAGTGTAATGGATAGCATTATGAAATACTGGCTTCCTAAAACCCATCTACACAGTAATGTGTCTAGTAGACTTCCTGATACCAGGCAGAAGAGCTAAAACAATAGAAGTCTCCCCTGTAAGCTCTCCAATAACTAAAAGGTCATGTGTAAGAACAGAAAGTCTTCTGCTCATGGTCATTAGATGCTTAATACTACATTACAAATGTGTGAGGCAATTCTTATGCATAAAAGCTGGAATAATTCTACAGCAAGCTTAAAAGCAGACATGGTTAAGACAAGCAATTGTAGTAAGGTTTTCTTATTAGATTAGGTTTTCTTTTTTGTGCTGTGCATCTGCTCTGTCTCTAGATCCCTGGTGAAGAGGAATGCGACCCACAGACTGCTGCTAGTAGCTGGTTGCTGATGTACATTTTAACAATCCCATTTAGAAGGGCAAAATTGTACTTTTCACAGTGAGCTTCACACTAATGTGTGACCATATGACTTGTTAATATGCAGTCCATTTTCTGTTACATAAGAGGAAATTTTACCAGGACACAGATGTAAGGTTCTTAACTACTTATGTGAGCTATGCAGTACTTGAAAATGAGGTTTTGTGCGCCGGACTTGACAAGTGAGTTATCCTGTGGCTACCCTGACAGCACCAGAATGAGTATCTTGTAACATGAAATAACAAATTTTGTTAGGGAACCAACAGTAGTATGCTGCTCTGCATCTTGTATATTTTAAAAGCAGGTATTTGTTGCTAACGTCTTGTTGGAGACTTTTATTGGGGGCAAGATACATTTCTAAAGTTTGAAAATGTTCTTTCCATCACACAAGAAGAGAGAACAGGAAGCCACACTATCTTTGTAAAGGTAGTAGAGTTTTTTGTTTTTTTTTAAAAAAAAACCTGTTACACAGTCTACAACTTAATGTAAAAGTTTAGTTACAAAACAGTGTAAAAGCTTTGTTTTATTTTATGAGTAACATTGTTTTTCTTTTAACAAGAACTGTCGAGCATTAATGGACTTGCTCAAAAAATGGCTTTAACATTAATTTGCTCTACTAAACTAAGTTGCTACTAGCTCTTTTACAACTGATTCATGGCTTCCTTCCCACATCTTTCATTACAGTAGTTTAAACTTCAGGATTTTCTTTGAACTTCATTCGGATGTAACATAAACCGACTTTTAACAATCTCTTTAAGTTAAGTTTTTATACTTTTCTTTCTTTAACCTGACAAGAGTGCTACATGATAAAATAACCCAGTACAGCCGCCTGCCTTGTTTGGTCTGAATAGGAGTGAAGAATCCTCTCCCTTGTTTGTTTCTGGCAGTGTCCTTTCACTGTTTAAATGCTGCCTTTGGGGCATGCTCACAAAACTGCCTGTAGGCAGTTGGGTCCTGGATCCTCCACACCCCTGGGATGAAGCACCGAACCTGTGTTTCCACTCGGCTGCAGGAGGCGAGCGGGGTGGTGCCGCTATCTCGGTCGGGTATGGCACCACGGGAGGGGACCGGAGGTGCTGCTGTGCTGCAGCTGAAGTGCACAGGCCTGCCCCGTGGGCAGGCACAGGGTGTCCCTGCCACGGGGTGCAGAAGGGGGTTTTTGGTGCTTCCACTTAAAAGTGAAGGCTCTTGCATCTAAAGCATCCAATCTGCCCATTGATACGATTCCTTTGTATCTTCAGCATTTGAAATTATTTAATAGTGTCTTTAAACATCTCACTGCACTGAACTCTGACCCCTGTGATAGATTCTTTTGTTACTGTTCTCAAGTAGCACCATCTTTAAGTGTGGTTTTTCTCCTTTAAGGATTACATTTAAGTGTAATTTCAGGAAACTGGCAAGGAGCTGGCAGGAGACTTTTCTTCCTAGGTATTTTTTGACACCAGTGTGAGAACTTTACAGCCTTAACAAACCTTGGAATCTTTACACTTAACCATGCCCTAGTTATCCATGCCTTTTGGTTAACTGACACCAGCTTTCAAAAACATGAAACCATTTTACATCTTGCATTTACTGGTTCAAAGCACTGAGCTGGTTGCTCTAGGTGAAAGAAGCTAAATTGAAGTCCCCTAGAGTAACGCCGTCATGAACCTCATTCCTCAAAATAGGGCTTTCACTTCAATACGCTGACTTCTGTGAGCCCTTCTAAGCTGAAGCCCAGATGCCCAGACTTCAGCTGTGGGTCAGTGTAGTGTCCACACGCTTTACGGATGCTTACATTAGTTACCTACAGTGAGCTGTGAGTTTTCATTAACTGGATAGAAGAAGATAACATTGCCTCTTACGCTTTTTGTTACGCTAAGTTTTCTAGCCTTTCAGGCACCAGAAGACAGAAGTTCTCTGCCAAAAGAGGTGGTAAAAACCGTGTTGCTTAACAAAAGGCAGTTAATGCCTTGTAAATTTTCATTTCAACTCCCAAGGTAGCAGTTGGAGTATAAATACAAACTCTTAGTACACTAGAGAAAGTGGGGGCTCCTAGATGAATTCTTAAAATCTCCACAGTTGAAATTTGAAGACTTCAACCACTTATTACACATGTAAATAACAGTGAAAACAACTAAATGTGACTATTAGCACTACTGAATATTAAACCAGGAATGTGCTTGTGTGACTTACCTGGTACAGTTCTTGAATCCTGTTTTCCAGCTTCCTGGTCAGAAGGAAATACACCAAGCAATGAAAAGCAGGAATCACTGCAACGTGATCTATGAAGAATCATTTTAAACAAAAATGCAATTAAGAGCTCTACCCACTGGCCACCTCTACAAAGTGCTGAAATGGCTTAAGTAAATTAGTAAGAAAAGGTGGTAGTCTCTGAATGTCACATAGTTGGAAAAGTTCATTCACATAGTCTAAACATATCTCCACAGGATGGGGGGGAGGGAAGAGAGGGGAGTGTTAGAATTTAAAGCAGTGTTTTAAGTATGCAAAATGTTTACTATGTATGTAAATGGGATTCTTCTTAGTGACAAATCATGTGCAAATTGGCAATACTTCAATTTATTTTTGAATGGCAATATAGATTGTCAAGGTTGTGTATAATTATAATAAATATATAAACCGCTACTTGAACCGTAAATGACCACCCAAGACCTCATTTTTACATCAGTGTTCTTAAAAGAAGCTTTGTCTGATGTCATGGGTTGGTAGGGGCTGACCGCATGACTGGTCCAAAAGACCGTAAGTAAGAAACAGGTATTTTTGGTGGCTCACCCCATCCTGCCTGCTCAGTCAGGTGTGGTGTCTCTCATGCTCCTCTGTCCCAGTTGGCTTCAGCCAAATTCCACCAGATGTGTTACCCATGAACAGTGTGACTCCTCGCTCCATCCACTGCAGCCCAAACGCAGTCCTGCTTTGCCACTGCGGAACTCGGGTCACATTCACATCACACTTGTGCACTTGGATGAGCACAAACTGCCACATTTCGAGTAATTTATCTCTGACGAATGGTTTATTGCAACATCCAAGTTTGAATTAGTTTTTCCTGCGCCTGGAACCACTTGGGGAAGGCAACGGCTTTGGAAACTGTTGGCTCTCTGAGAAGATCTGGAGGTGCAGCAGGAAGGCAGCAGTCTGGGGGCTTATGCCAGGAGTTCTTTCATGTCTTAGCAGTGCAAGGGCAATCCCTCCATCCTCCACCAGTACGCAATGACTGTAGAATATCTGCACAACCTATACAAATGTATCAAAACACAACATGACTCAATATGTTTATATTCATCTTCTTCAAGACACTTTAAAAGCTTCACAAAGTCTGCATTTCTTCCAGGCTTTGCACACTTGGATCTCAATAAATAAAGTCAAACAAAATATTTCAGTATCATTACTTTCACAGGCAAGGTTTGGGATTCAGGGGTGGCAAAAGTTCCTTCCTATTAAAAAAAAAGTGTGTGTGTGTATACACGTATGTATGTATACACCGGTATGTGCATATGTAAAAATGTACCATCTAAAAATCAACTCCATGTACTTAACGGCAGTCAGCATAGGGGAAAATACTGCCCTTAACCTACTTTGCAGTCTGAGCATCTCAGACTACTAAACCAGCTGGTTTACGCTCCGGTATTTACCAGCTGTGCAAGGATGCTCGCCATCAAGAAAAGCGTTCCACCAGTACACTGCAACAGAGGAAAATCAACAATTCTAGCAAAATTAGGTGAACGTGAAAAGAAGCTTAAGGCAGCTAGCTGAAACTCAAGGAATTCAAGACATAGCCATGATGTCATGCTAATGTATTTGCATCAAAATACTGAAATATAATGTGAGGACCTAGATTTCAAATTTCATCTGAAAAATAGTGTTAGGATATTACAATGCCAGAGAAGCTATCTCGAGGGGCTGACTCGGCGCAGTTTCAGGCAGAAAAGAGCAAGCTTACAGAATAAAAACAATTTATTCCCAAAGATTGTGTTTGTCACAGAGCTGCTGAAACAAGAGTGTCCCAGTGATCGTTACCATGACTGCAAATAAATATTGTCCTTTCTCAGATTAACTCTGTCTTACCTTCCTTATTCCCTCTACAACTACCAGTGTGCTCTTCCTTTTATGAGAAGTTAATTGCATTTTCAATAGTGCTGAAGCACTTTCAATCACAAAGAAGAAAACAGCACTTTCTATAGCAAATACATTTCAAAACTACTAGTCAAGACTATTTTACGAGCAAATTTCTCCAGAAAATACCCTCATCCTCTAATATTCAAGAAGGAGACGTAGCTGGTGGAAGACACATCATCACAGAAATTTAATACTCCATTATCAGTTGGACACGATTAAAAGCTCCGCACAACATCACAAAACAGATGCCAGAGTTCTGAAAATCCTGGTTGCTCTCTCATTTTTTGCTGCAGCACTGAACTTGGGTAATTCTTCAGGAGAAAAATGTTCTCAGCTGAGACATCATAAGCCACAAAGGTAAGAAACCCTGCCTGCCCTACCGCCCAGCCCTGAGTCTGCCTTTCACGTTTCTCCATTGCTGCCTTTGGTGCTAGCGGGCGGGCAACAGGAGCACCCGGCATCGCGCCACCAGTGGTTCGGTCTCCCAAGGCTACTATTTTACAAGCAGCTTTTCAATGCAGTTGGGAAATAAGAAAAACACACCACCTGACCAAAAGGATTTTTAGAAGTCCTAAATTATCCAAGCAGGTTCCTAAATAACTGTACAACTACGTGTCCTTTTCTCTTGCTGTGTCTTGCCTGAGCACTAGCCAAACAACAGTATCTTTGCCCTGCTTCATGTGATACAAAAATAACATTAAAACCACAAGTTTAAAGAAGAGGATTTAAAGTAATAAACCCTACCAGCACGACAATTTTCAGGACAATAGTCTAACCCCTCAGCAGTTTCATGTCTCTTCTCCCTCCAGAGGAGTGGATTATGAGCAATTCACCAGCCACAGAAAAGACAAAAATCCCTCAGCTCTCAGAGGACTCAGATTTTACAAGATTAGGCCTGTAAATACCGTAGTGCTTCCCACAGCATGGGTATTGGCCACAGGATACCCAGGAATGAACACTGCAGTGGAAACAGATCCACAAGGGCCAGCAGTTCCCAGAGTTCGACCTGTGCAAACATGACCCCCTGCGCCCCAGAGCCTCACATGCTGAGGAGGACAACGTAGGGCCATGAGCTTCCTCCAAAAATGACCCGCAAAAACAGAAAAGTCAGGGGCACTGGTCTCGGTTTTATTAATGAAAAAATTTTAAGCTTTTGAGTCAGCAGCTATTCTGTCTATACTATAATATAAACACCAGTTTCTAAAGAAAGAGGTGGCAGGGATTTTTATTCGCTTTTTTTCTTTTAACTGTAGATGCTGCAAAGTATGAAACAGCAGGCATGGTCCACAGCACTATGAGCAGTGAACCTCTTTCAATTAAAAGTGGTAGCCCATAGTCTTAGAAAAAAAGTTAAAACCTATCAAAAATGAACAACAGTCTCTCAACTGGGTGATTTCCCAGATGAACTGCATAACAATTTAAAGTTTCTCAGTGGCTGCAAAGATGTATAGTCTAACAGTTGGGCAAGTGCTGAGTACGCCCTGAAGTGGTAACATCCGGATGTTTGGAGGCTTATTGTGGCATGCACTATGTCCATTTTAGGGGGGCTCCAGAGGTAAGGATGGACTTTGTACAAGCGTTGCACAGACGAAGGTAAATGTGCATTACTACTTTGCCTCCATTTAAGTGACTCATTCAAGTCACACAACACCTATGACAAGGGCAAAACACGTTACATTCCCAGGACCATAGCCACCCTCAACACCAGGATGGCAGACACCTGCATAAAAATCCTAGGCCAGAGCTTTGTGTTCCTTCCGTAGAGCATGGCAGCAGCCAGCACAAGAGCTACTCTGGAAGCTAAAATGACAAAGCAAAACAAGAAACATTTTTCTTGACAATATTACAGCAAGATGGGACCTAAGAAGTTTCCTTTCTCAACCAAAAAATAACCTTTCCCACTTCACTTGCTCATTCCACATATTACAAATGCTCCAGGACTCTGTTGCAATAAGCATTCCCCATCAACGCCATCACCCACCTGCACTGCATTGTCTATGACACCAAGGCAGGTCAAAATATCCTTATGAAATTTTATATGGCAATTTTAGCACAGAAAGCGGAGATGGACATGAGATCTGGGAGGCAAAGCTCATCCTATTTATGACTGCTTTTCTAGATCTGTGCTTTGAAAAGTCACTGAAGAAAGAATAACCACACAAGCTCCATCCTGCAAGTTCTTACTAAGTAAGGGTTAACCACCTGCTCACTAGATATTTCAGAAAAGTCCTTTGCTGCTTTTGAGTGTTAATTTACAAGGAATAAACAACCCAGCTTATCTATGGCTTGTGTGATCTATACTCATTTAACCAAATATATGACAAATGAGCCTCCTGCCTGTCTTAGAGACTAATGCTCTTGGAAAGCTCAGGCAGGCGACCATGAGGGAGGAGAAAACCAGTAGTTCCATACATTTCCCACTCTACATCTCTCGAGTTTCTGTTTGAAGCCTGGAGTCACTCTTCTGTTAGAAGATCGGCGTATTCTAATACTCAGAAAACAAAATCTAAACAAAAATAAAAAACAACCACACTCCCACCTGTAGCAGTTATCCACAGGGACAAAAAAGATCTCTGTTGCCACCCACAGTACCCAGTAAACTGTACGAGTAGATACATCCATACCGTAGCAACAGCCAGTTTCACAGACACCCGGTGGTACTAACTCTGAACTGTCCATTTCCCTTAATATGTCCATGAACTATATTCCCCTTTTGCACATTTTTTTCCTTTTTTCCTAGTAATTTATTTTATAAACTGCATCTAAGTTCTTCAGTTCGAATTGAAAACTCTCCCCGACTGTTGCTTTTTCCAAAGCACTTCCCTGTAACATCAAGCAGTTCACAAACACCTGATAAAACTTACCAGTCTGACATCTCTGAGCCTTAACACTAGCAAGAAAGAAGCATCCAGTGCCAAACAGAAGAAAGCAGAGCACCCAAGAGAGAACCCCAGGTTCTCATTGCTTCCTCTCCAGCTCCCATATGCCTGCTCCCTCTCCACAAAGCACTCCAGTTCTTGTCCAGGCAACTCAGCACATCCAGGCACATATGTAGTTACTCCTATGCTTGCTGCTATTAAAAAAACTGTTTTCCTCAAAGAACTGTTTCCATAAAGAAACATGGGATTTTCTCACAGGTAACAAGTGATAGGATGAGAGGAAACAGCCTCAAATTGCGCCAGGGGAGGTTTAGATTGGCTATTAGGAAAAATTTCTTCATCAAAAGGGTTGTCAAGCCCTGGAACAGACTGCCCAGGGACGTGGTTGAGTCACCACCCCTGGAGGTATTTAAAAGATAGGTAGACATGGTGCTTAAGGGCATGGTTTAGTGGTGGACTTGGCACTGCCAGGTTTGAAAAGTACTGTAACACACATTTAGTCAGGGAGTGATCAAAACTGCTGTCCCAAATAAAGTGTACTCAATTACTATCCCTCAATAAGTGAACAGAAAACTCAATGTATTACATACTCACAGAACACATGGTGCTCAGCTGCTCACTCCTGCAGCCCCAGCACCTTGCCTCACTTCCATTCCCTTGTACACAAGAGTAGCTTAAGCACACACTACCCCTGAGGTAGTAAGGATGAGATGCAATACCCACGAGGGAGGGAGTGCTCAAGGCACATGGGCTGGGAGCATGCCTTAGTAGGACATGCCACCGTCTGAAAATGGCAGCAGGCAGGGTCACCAGCTTTGTTGAAAGGGTACAACCTACATTCAGTCCTCCTTAGTCCTCTCCTCTGCCCACATCTTCCCTGAAACAAGGGCTCTGATGGGCAGTGGGGAAACTCCCAGCTACCTCTGCACTCCTAAAGCTGTGAGCCCCTTACAATACACAGCTCGGGAAGAAATGTTTTTCCTAGAAGAACTGACAAAATAGTGGTGCACAGAGACCTGGCTGCCTCACAGACTGTGGAATCCACAGCAAAGGAAATAGTTTGTGAGGTTTCTTTTTTACTGTACATATCCATAATTCCCACAAATATAAGATTTAAGGTTTCCCTAATTCCTTCTACCCTAATCCTTGTTTCCTGAAGCTCCTCACTCCAGTCACGATGACATTCTCGACAAGAACAGGGAGGAGATTCCACCATTTCTCTTGTGCTGCACATAATCAGCTGGGCTTTATTTCCTGAGCAACAGCAGCAGTTTGAATTCAAGTAAAATCCAAACTCCCTCCTGTCATAAAAGTGCTATTCCTCAAGGAATCTCCTATTTACCTAAGACCTTCAATGACTTCTCTCTCTGGCACTTTCATAATTCTACTTTTGACCAGCACTGTTGACCCAAACAACCTTCAACTCCCGAGAAAAAGACCCAGAGGCAAGAGGATATTATACTTACTTGACAGTCAAACACACATTTTGGGGAAAAAATAAAAATAAAAATCCCAAACAAACCCCCAGACCTCAAAGACAATTACTTCAAAGATGCAAAGGGTGGAGTAGGAAAATGCAAAATCCTGGCATTTACAAGCAGAGAAATAAATACCTAAAAACAAAAGTACAGTACATTTTCCCATCTTTCGAGTATAAAAACAAAAAGGAGAGTAAACGCACATTTTTATTTGTCTCAAACATTTGCAGTAAGTCAACAGGTAAAATTTAATAAAACAACTCCATTTCTAGTTATACTTTGCCGACAGGATCACATGTTAAAATCAAGTAGAAGCTATGACTGAAGAGAGTGATAAGACTTCTGAACACACTCTGTATAGGTAGCCAAAATTACAGCAACCACTGGAGAAACGGCTTTCAGAAAAAGTTTAGATATGTACACACATGCAGAATGAGGTAGGAGCAAAGAGGACTTTCTATAGCTCGGTATATTTTGCAAACAAACTTTTTTAGACATTGATTTAAATAAGAAAACAGGGACACATTCTTCCTAACTTTTTACTTCCCTAAATCTTGTAGAGCTATCTCAGAGGGATCTAACCTCTTCTACTTCTTGTGATTTGCTGTCACCGCTTCCTAAATTCCTCTTGTCTTTCTGCCAGGAGGCAATGGCTTTACAAACGTGTAAATAAAGGCTTAATGTGAGCTCTTTATTATCCTTACAGTTGAAAAAACCAAACCAAATAAACATGCAGCGTGACTCCCAAATCAATGAGGTTCTACATAACCAACAATTGCAAAAGAATAACTCCGTAGTTATAAGGCATATAAAGTTGAAATGGAGGTCCCTGACCAATTCTGCAAAGATTACACAGATCCTTACATGAACATGGTGTGATTAATCCTACTGATGTCAACAGCGCTGCCTGCAATATGCAGAGTAGAGCACAGGTGTGACTCTACCAGATTTGAGCCTAGGACTCCAGTGAAGAGGTCTCATGCAACTTGCTGCCATCGCTTTCCAGAACAGAACTGTATTTTAGGGCTTTGTACACAAACATTTTCCCCTTCAGTCTAAACACAGCTTTTGGTCTTCGGTTCTGAGCCCCTTCTTAAGCACCTCCATTCTGCGCTCTCTTTTCAGATGGTAGGAACAAACAGGTGTATGTGAAAATATGGATTCTGTCGTTTCTTACGACTCGCTCAAGGAGCAGCTTGTCAAGTCCCAGCAGACACTTCAAAAAGGGGCAGATGTTAGTCACTCATTGGTTTAGCCATAGGCACAAGAACTGCACCTGTTACATTTCTGTTCTGCAGGAAGTCAGAGAAATAGAGTTTTCTTCATGAAGATGGTAGTCTTTGAATGCTTTGGACATTTTAAAAGGCGAGTCGTCACAATTAAAACACGTTAGAAGTAAAACACAGAACATTTTACTAGGGAAACTTAGTCCTCAAAAACCTTCAAGTGACACTGCACAGGCAATACAAGCCTCACCTTGCCATTTTTTCTCTTCCAGGCAGGCCTTTCCATCCATACAGGTGTTTTTTTAAAGCAGAGAGTATTATTGGACTGGCTTTACCACCAAAACGGCAAGCTGAAGTTGGCCATAAGGTAAAAAAACCCAACAAACAAATAAAAAAACTTGTTGTCAATGAGAAGGCCCTTCAGAGCAACCGGCAGAGGCACACCTGGTCTTCTCCACCTGGTCTGACTTGGGGCTGGAGCTAGCGAGGGAGCTGCTCAGGCTCTACTGGCCTGAGACGGTGCCGCGTGCGCACACAAGAACAACTGAGGCCTGGGAATCTGAGAGCAAAACAGCACTACATTTGGAGATTTAGGTACTTTCTAAATTAAGCAGAATTGGTGGTTTTAGAAATCACAGTTTTTAATGTGGACTTTTAGATTCCTAAATCAAGACTGCAGATATTCAAGAAGGATTTACTTGACCTGGTCTATCACGGGAAAGTTTCATTTTCTTCCCTATTACAGAAAGTATGAAATGCATATTTATAAATACAATTTGACATGTAGAAATATAAAATGTATCTAAATTCACTAAGTTGCCAAGACTATGGAAATCTTTAAAACAATGTTCCTACAACTTTAAATGACAGAAATACAGTATTTGCATTTGTCTTTGCTCACAAGGAAACAAACCACCACGGCCCAATTTGCTAAATTACCGTGACGGTGCTTTTTCAAGACAAACTAACTGGGCTCAAACGGAAACTGATTTTTCAAGTAACTTCTTGCTACATCATCTTGGTGATATAAACAAGCCATTAGAGAAGTATTTTGTCTTGCTTTCCTTTAGTATCATGTCAGAAAAAACACTGCAATGACCTGTTTGCCACAAAAAGGGCACTGAGAAATGTCATCTGTCTTAATATGCTAAACTGCTGATCTAAATCCTTTGTAAACAACTGCACAAATGCATAAACTACATCTTTATGCTCAGGTGACATTTTGTTTTCATGGATAATGTCAATAAACCAATTTTCAAAGCCAAAGGGGTAGACACATGCCCTGATGGTGAAGTATGAACTCAAAAAAAGGAAAAAAAAAATTCTATTATTAGGATTTCAGTTAGGCATACTACAATGTCATTGATATTTTGTTGAGGAAGCTTTCAAATCTCATACTGCATCCTTTATTATGCTCTTCAAATCCACCTGAATGACCTTAGTAGATATCACTACCCAAGGGATTCAGCTTGCCCAGTAACTAAGTGCTAGTTAAAACTAAAAATTTACAAAAATAGCTTCAAAGGGAGTCAGTCAAAATTTCCAACATAATAGCCTAAGGAAATACTGAAGATATCTTTATTTAAATTGGTTATTAGCTCTAGGTATCCAAATAGCAGTGTTGCTGCACAGGAAAATCTGTCCTCTATTTTTAAGTTTGTATCACTTTACAAGGCAGAACAAGTGCTAACCTGTAAGTATCTGCACTGATTTGAAACTCTTTCATCTGTGTTGTGATGATGTTATTTTCACTTTGGTGTGAGGAATTCTTTTCACTGATGTAAGCAAGGTTTGTGAAGATCATGTGATGAATGTAATGATAATACTAGACCAAGCTAGGTCTTAAGAAACAGTTCAAATACTGAGACCACCCTTTCTCACAGAATTTATTTTGACTTACAAAAGTTTCCTTTATTAGAAACTAGCACATAGTGGTCACAAGTGCTGTACAGTGAAAAGAATCACAGAAAAATGCATCTGGAAAGACATTTTCAAGGTTATCTAGTCCACCTAAGTGCATCAAGGCAAAAATAAAAAAAAGTCATACTCGTCCTAACAAATGTATATTTTGCTTTTCTTGAAAATTACAGACTTCGTAATTCTAGGAGATAATCCCTTATAGTGAGAATATATTTGTGGGTTCACAGAGAACACACAAAAAAAACCCCAAGCAAAAGCTTTTAAAGATGTTTTCTTGCTAAACGGATTTTATAGCTATTTTAAGGGATGGGGCATTAGCTATTACTGTCAACGGTGAGAACGAGCCCCTGGCTCTGCTACAAATTTCCAATCTGACTATGAACAAGTCTCCTTTTTGGCAAGTCTATGTCGGTTGAGTTCTGCAGGAAAAATACTGAATATGCATATGCAAAAGACTGAGCACTGTTGGATCTTGAACTCATCTAGAGTATCTATTCTCTACTGTTGTACAGTTAAAGAATAGAAATGCTATTTCATTTTCAAAAGGTATGCAGATACGCATATAAGGCACTTGATTGCCATTGAGAAGTTCGACGAACAGGGAAGAAAGAGGAAACAACTACATTGTAAGTCACAACTAACAATAATTGCTTTTGCAATTGCAATTACAATGACACAAAGATAATTTCACAGTCAATGCATCTATCACATACTGATATCCACTGATGTAAGGAGTTATAAAGAAGGTTGCAAACAAATAAGTATAGTCAAGAGTGGGGAAGTCCAATCAGGAAGATACGACTTCCAAAGACAGAAGACTAATGTACTGAGAGGCTGACTGGGGAACATACACTGAACTTCCAAAGACGACCATAAAATGCTACTTTCACCATGATTCATGTCCTGTGTAAGAACACGGCACAATCTGGTACTATGTTCCATACAGCAATGGCAGACACTTACAACCAAGACATCAGCTAAATTAGCAAAACATACCAATGACTTAATTGTTTCCATAACATTATAAGGCATGATGTCAGCCTGGCTCTAGTGGTAAATCAGTGACTAATCTCACACTCGGTATCTACAGAGACAGGACTCAACTGTACCACACAAAGTTACAAATACAGTAACATCACTAAGACATACAAAAGATATGGGGAGAAAAAAGCTTTGGCTGGCATAAACGGTGAAATTCCACTGAGTAATACCACTGGACTACCAAATCCTGGCATTGTAGTTCAAGACAATTAGCAAAAACAGAATACCCACCTGGCTTTGACAGCATTTATATAAGCAACATAATATTCCTGTAACATAGACTTAGGGACTATGCTGCAGGGCCAGTAACTTGATAGGAGTGTTCAAAGTTGGAATGTCCATAAAAATGTATTAGTCATTGAAACAAAGCCTTATGACATACCAAGGATTTTACTCAAACCAGAATATATTTAATAACTAGTATTTCAGAAACAATCATTCTTTGCACAAACTATTTTCCCTTCCCTTGTATTACAAATAACTCCCCTCCACCCACATTGTTCAGCTAAGGATGAAACATGTTGTCAATTTTACAGATGAGTAAACCAAATCACATGGCTGACAAGTTTGACTTGCTTCTTAAAGATACAAATTTAAATAAAAAATTCCTCTCTGAAACAAATGGATTTCACTAACACAGAATTAGTGTAGCTGAGAAAGTAATTTTTTTTCTTGTATTTTTTTTCTTGATCAGTATGGCTGTGGCAGGGTCAGTTACAGGATGAAGAAGTTTTCATTTCTTTTTTCTGTCTGAAACAGACGTTCCCTCTGGAGAACTCACCGTCAGACAAACAAATGAGAATCACAGCTCTTTCCTGTGCGAGGCAAAGCGTCAAAAACTACGTCTCAAGATACTTGTTCAACTCCCAGTCTCTCACAACTCAAATGTTCTGATATCTAAATTCACATATTTCCTCTGAGCATGCTTAAGAGAGAAACGTAATTCTCCTGAGCAACCACATGCAGAATCCGAAGTGGAGAAAGTTAAAAAAAAAAAAAAAAAGCTTGGGCTACTGAAAGGAAAAACAGAGACTGTACTGCACTGTAGCAACGCTATTGTTTGTCAGCCTTAAGCAATAAAGTATCATGGGCATAAACATGCCATGGAAAGTTCTCAAGGAAAACCAGTCTGATCTCTTAATGGTAGGAAAGAATATCAGGGAGGAGAACCAAGAGCTCAATAATTAAAGCTGAGCATAGGCTTTTTGTTTAAGGAAGGAGTTTCAAAGCTAACCCCATATACTGCTTCATGTCTCTCCAAACTTCAGTCACATTGTAAAGATACCCCTGCCAGTTTTAAACTGCCTCATTCAAGTACTAGTGCAGCCACACCAGCACAAAGCTCAACACAGGCTTATTAGTGCTGAAACACAGGCTCAATCTCAGGCTTTAGTAAAAACTAGGCATGCATTGTTGTAAGAGAAGTGGCGCATACGTGAAGCCATTAGGTCAAAGTATTCCTGAGATTGGAACACACAGGAAAAACCACCCAACCTGACAGTACATGAATTTTACTGGTGAAATAAACAATTATTCTTATTTTTCCTCTTATTCACTATGAGTAAGGCTGCTTACTACTGAGCTGGAAATGTCACAGAAGAAATGCAACTTCACGGTTTTTCAAAATTTAAACCTAGGAATCAAATTGAACCTTTGTACAAAACAACGCAACTTCTCTAGTGTCAGTGGAACTACAGCTGCTTCTGTTTAGAGACAAAAATAGTTCACTACAGTTTCTGCTCTTGGAAAGTACTGTCCTATGTTTGCTTCAGAGGAGTTGCATGGTTTAAGCAGGCACTTCAAACTTATTTTTAGTCAAGATGGTGGCAAATAACCACATTCATTTAGTTAGTGATCAGTTCTATTGCTAAACTGACAGAAATCTTATTCACTTTTTTGCTAAGCTCCACTTATTTTAGAGGAAGCTGAGGATGTTCTAGCTGGGCAAGCCTCCGCAGTCACATGAATGTCACAGGTTGTTTTGGATACCAGGAATACAGCGATAGTCACTTCAGATCATTTATTCACTTAGAGAACTTCTAGGCTTCATGTGACAGAAGGTAATACTTGATGGCTCAGTGGATGATCATAAATGTTCATAGTTCAAATAAATGCACCTAATAATACTATGCTGCATATGACAGGCACATATGTTTCCTCCCACAATTCAGTTAGCTTTACTGCTAGCGTGAAGCATAAAGACAGGGGTAAATCCATTCATCCTCTTTTGACAGAAGAGCAAAATAAACAGTACATTCTGCAAAGGCAGATTAACTCTTTTTTACCCATGGTGTCTTAAAAGAATATCTATACTCAATAAGAGTTTATTGGGTTTTTTAACTTTAAAAGACTGCTCAGATATGAATGCTCCATTTATTATCAAAAGCATTGCTTACTATGACCCTGTCTTCCTGTATGGAGGCATTACAGCACAGTTCAAAATGCAGTTGTTTTCTATTCAGTGGTCTTTTTGCATTCTATGAAACAGATGCAAACTTCATCTGCTTACAGTAAGCTCAGTGTACAGGTAAGTGCAAAGATCTGAGTTCTGAAAACATATATAAGGACAAATGCTAATTAGAAAAAGGATTAAAATGTGACATAAGACAGTAGTTACTCTCATGGCTGTAGCATAATTGTGTATGGCTTGGAAACATCATTAACAAAGGAATTCTGTCTAAGGGAGCAGTCTAGGTTTGCAAATAAACTAGCTGTCAACACTGGAAGTTACACCCACTGCTGGCAACTGAATATTCAATAAGGAAGACCAGAGAAACCTCTAGTGAACATCTAAATAAACTAATATGTTAGGCAGTGTATCTGGAGGGGGGAGGAAATGATGTTGGCATTGGGCAAGGATAAAAACAACAGACTAGTAAATCCTCAGATACCAAACCACACTGAGCATATGCTTCAGCCGACGTGTATCGGTGGAGTTGCATTTCCAGTGTACCAAGTCACTCAGCTGCCAAGAGAAAAGGTAGAGAAACACAAAATGAAAAGGGTTGCAGAGCTGAAGACAAACAGCTAAAATTCCACCAGCGTGGAGGCTATTATCACCTTTGGATATGGGGATGCTCAAGATGGAAAGAGAAAGAAATTGTAGACTGAAGCCTTTACATGAATAAAATGCATTTGCAATAAATAGACGCTGCAGTATTCCTCTCAAGGCATTTTGGCAGGCTGAATTAAGCATAGGTAAAGTCTGAGGTGGAATGCCCTTGCATAAACCAAAAATTAAAGAGTTTTTTTGGTTGGTTTGTTGTTTTTTTCCCCCCAGATTAGCTTCTGAGTCATAGGAGAACACTAAATTTTTGGACAGTTTATAACATAGAAAAAAAAATAAAGTTACAGACACCAAAGGCGTGGATAATAACCACAAGGAACAGGTTATATGCTCCTAATTGTGCACAGTCAGAGCCAAAATTTTTAATGAGATTTGCTCCAAACTTCAGTATAATCAAGATACAGAGATTTTGTTCTCACGAGTTTTGGCATGGTGCCTTTTAAGATATAAGTGGCAAGACCTTCTTATGCTCATCTGTAAGTACAGGCAGTAAGATGTACTATGTTTAACATAAGAAGCATGATGTGAAGACTACAGGCTACTGTAAACAGCAGATATCCAGCAAGTATGTTCCAAAATTAATGATCAAACTGTTGAAATGCCAGACTGAAACAAGCTCCCAGTAATGAATTGTTACTGACAGAAACTTAGCTTTTCACCACTCAAGTTTTCATCAGACAGATGATTCTAAATAACAAGAGCAAGGTTCCTCATCTCTGAAAGCAAAGCTCAGTTCTCTCACCGAAAGGTTAACTCTGAAAGCATTTGTGTGGGTGGGCAGCAAAACGAAGAAAATTTTCATTTGATAAAATCTGATATTCTTTGTAGAAACACATAATTCTATTTAGTGAAAGACAGAGAAGTACCCAAGCCTCCATGATCACATACTTTCCTTTGAATAAAATAAGTGAACAAAAAATATACAACAAAAAACATTGCAAACATAATCTGGATTTGATTCAATGTTATGTTTTGGGTAAATCAGTCCTTCCCTGCCCAATTTTTCTAGCATTACCATCCAGAATGAAGAACATGGGAGAAAACTGCCTGTGTGGTGTCACTGAGACAGTAACTGGAAGGGTCTCTTCCCTCACAGGGCAGTCATGATAAATACAAAAACAAAATACACATTTCAGTGGTATTAGGCCAGGAAATACCCCACTAAAGTTTTGTGACTGTGTAATTACAAATTTCAATTTTTAAAAATAAGTCGTTGTTCTTCTTGGCAGTTGTTTGACTTGGTTTCCAGTGAAGTCTTGCAGAATTCCATTTACTTTATCAAGTTGCTAACGCACACAGGCAGACTTGTAGGACAAGCCCTGGTGCTTGGATTGCTTTGCTTGCCCTTCCTTGCTTCAGCAGCTTGCAGTGCTGCTGAAATACACTCCCTGCACAAGCATGCTGCTGATGAGCTCACTCCCTGGCAGGTCACAGCAATCTCTTGTGCATATGCCTGTGAAGCTAAGACATAATTTATTCTAATATTTAGAATATAAAGTTAACACATCAAAGCAGAACTGGACAGGGATCCTTTCAACACCTTCCTGTGCCACACCTTAATTGTCTTAAGAGAGTAAATGATGCATTATGTGGTTTATTTCCTTTACTTCTTCCCTTCACCTGAGCTGAACATGTTATTTCTAGCATTCTTGCATATTAAAGAAGTCATAAGTGAGAGAAGTTATGCAAACTTAAAAAAATTAAATCTAAAGTAACGAAGAACTCATCAAACTTTGCCATGTTCTTCAAAAGCAAAGCCATCTTCCCAGTTCTTCAGGGGATGAAGGAGGATACAACTGAGTCATTCTCCAAACCATTTGTGTCTTCTTGGGTAAGAGAGTAACACTTAGTAGAACACTGTTAACAGCCAGCAAATCTCCACTAAATGTAAGGCGTCCGCTTGACCATCTCTGTATTACACCAGAAAAACTACAGACTTCCAATCTTCTTCAGTAACACTTGGCACTAAATAAGTGAATACAGCAACAGGAACAGTTTGAAAGAGTACCAGCCACTATTGTAGAGTGCAATGTTTCTATGAAAAAAAAGAGATCTCCTACTGTTTCTAATCGTTCTACTGATACGCTTTTCTTGGTCTGGGAAGTAAGACATTGTGAAACAAAATTTAAAAATTTATGCAAAATTGGACAGCTTTTAGGTTAACTCAAATCACAATCCAGATTTTAAAAAAAAGTGCTTATTACAAATGGCAAGCAGTGTAGTTGTCTTACTAGGAAATATCTGTTCAGAGGACTCTATGGTTTTAATTTATTATTAAAATGAAACTGAGCATCTGTTTTGGCTCTAGACTTAAAGTGGGGCAAAATAAAGAACAAAGATTGGCACTTTCTGAAGCAATAAAATGGAGGGGAAAAAATAACCAAAGGTTATTATCTAAATGACTCCACGTCTTCATTCTTTCTAATACAGAGATTATTAAAGAGATTATTCAAGCTGCTGAAACTTGGGGAAGCCTCAGGTAACTAATAAAAAATTAATATTATAATCATATTTTTAAAGGGCTGATGGAATGACCTGAGATATGGATGGATCAGTCTGACATCAGCGCAGACCAAAGTAGATGATGTGAAAGAGTTAAAGGGCACTAGCACCACAAATATCAGTCATACAGCATGACAGAAGGGGCACCAAACACAGCAGGTGTACTCCTTGATTCACTCAGAAGTCCTATTACAAACCAAATACAACATCATATCCTGAGACTTTTGAAAAGCACTGGACTCACTACCACCTGACATGTTTGTTAAAACAGGATAACAGTAGTGATTTGTATTTTAGCAGAAAAGAAGCACAAAGCTAAATGGCTTGAAGCCAAAGGTAGGTAAAGTCACTCTAGAATAAATGCATACATTTAAAGTGGGGGTAATTAACCACTGAGACAAGCTAGCTAAAGGCAAAATGGAGTCATTGCCATTTGACATGTATAATGTGGAAATGAGATCACTGGAGATGGAATGGCAGAGCTGTGGGCCTCTCAGGCAAACACACTACCAGTACTCTTCCTTCTCTTCTGTGTAGAAAACAATGCAGTTTGAGTATGTCTGCACATGGCAGCTGCAGCAGAGGAACACGGAGAGATTTCTTTCTTTCTGTCTTTCTCTCTTGGCTGGAGCATATTTTACAGTAACATATGTATGGGAAAAGGCTGATACAGACTTTGGATCACAAAAGACAAATCTAATTTAATAATTAATGCAGAAATCCTAAGCCAATTAATTTTGTCGTTGAGTTCGTACAACACGTTGATGCTATAAGAACTACTATAAATAAAACAGGGTCAGATAATTAGGGGATTCCAAACTGGGATTCAGATACTCTTCTGGGGCAGGGTAAAAAGTCCACAAAAGAGAAAATCAGATGCAGATAAGGCTTAAGTGTTCTTGTATGATTAGAAGGAGAAATATTACAGAGTATAGTGTCAGCATGAGAAAACAATTCAACGGATCAGAGGAAACTGAAGCTCAGTCAAAGTCCTTGCCATATATACACTGAGCCAGAGAGGGGTGACACTACTTGAAATTTGGACTGGCAACCAGCGAAACTACCATAAAAAAATCTGTTTGTAGAAAATAATCACAGAACTATTGCTCATGTTCAGCAAATATACAATTCTTTGATACAAAGATTTTGGAACCCAAGTATGAAGAAGGCTTAGAATTGCTTTTCATTAAAGGTGTAAAATACTGAAAATTGAAAAGACCAGCAATAGCCTTGTTATAAAAGCATGGGGGATGCAAGAAAAAGCTGGAATAATAACATAGAATTAGAAGCCATCATAAAAACAGAGGGCTGGGTATCATACATGATTAATCAGATGACACTCAGAATTTCAATAACAGAGATGAAATGAAACCCAGTAATACACAGTGAAGGGTCATGCATTTGTGGATTAATCAAAAATACTTACGCTATTAGAAGATGTTTCTAAATTTTAAGAATGACAATGAAGGAAGGATTTGAATGCAATCGCTGATCTCATGAAAACTATAAACTGTCAGTATAACAGGCCGGGAAAAGTAAAATGTGATTTTCTGAAGTATCAGGAAAAGTATTTCTATTAAAAGAAAAAGATTAGTATTACTAAGTGTTAATTTAATACCAGCAACAGCCCTAACAGCTCATGTTGAGAAAAAGATGAATTCATTATATAGGAAGTGCAGAGAAAAGCTACAGATTGACCTGGGGAACAAAGAACATATGACATGACAGGAGAGTAGAAAAGCTTGGCTTGTTTATAGTGATAAAATAAAGACTTAAAGAGGTCTTAAATGTTGTTTACAAGTACGCTATTAGAGAAATGGACACCAGCACCAGGTACACTAGTAAACTAGACAGTTCCCAAACATTAGCTTGACCATTGCCCTGATGCTTAACTACTTGAGCAGTGTAAACACAGTTAATAAAAAAAACAGTGAACAGGAAGTGTCATTCTCATATAACAACTTTCATGATGCTCAAATTACAAAGGCACAGATGAAGCAGCCTTAATACTAGTTTGCTTAGCTAAAGAAATCAAGTCTTGGCAAAAATATTGCAAGGGTGGTGACAGGAAGGGGCAGAGGGGAGGAATATATTTATAAAGCCATTGGTTTTCTTATTCAAACTTTTCCTTCTCCTCCTCAAGCAAGAAAGAAACCTTTGAAATATCACAACTTAATTTTTTAGAAACTCTCTAACTACCCCTTGCTTTTGGTTTCTTCGACAGAAATTATCCACTGTAATCAAGGTTTAGTGGGATATGACTTGCTGAAGCAATTTGCTGTACAAAGCAATGAGCCAAATCCAACTGGGAAGTAACACCAGGGACCAATGTCCATCACAAAAGAAATAATGTCAGTAAGAATTAATGTTTCATGACACTTGAGTGTCATTGAAGGAGAAAAACATAAAACCAGGTGGATTTTTCTATTTAGTCCTAATTGTCAAATAAAAGCCACAGCTGATGGATCATTACATGCTCACAACTCAGCATTTACCCAGGATACACCAACATTTTTGAAAAGACTCAACTTTTGTTGTCTAGATTGCCACTACACTCCCAGGTACAACTGAGAACGCTTCCCTGCATCTGTCAAAAGTAGCAAGAAGAAATAAATATATGCAAGTGTTAAATATGTGAAACTACTAGTGTCATGAATCTTGCTGCCAAGATGCAAGGAAAGCTGCAGAACAACCAAAGATGACAGATTATTGTTTGTAAACTGTAACTTTATGCCCTGTGGTCAAGCACTCTCGGAGAATGTTCCCAGTGTCAGTGTGTAAACATGTTTATTTTGTAAACACATATTCTTGCCTGTATGAACCCCACAGGTGTATCCATATATTCTTTGATACAGCTTTACAAATGCACTAGCTGCTTCCAGGCTTTACAAGTAGTTGTTATTTAAACGGCTTATTAAAATTAAGAGTTACAACCAAAAATCCAAGAGGTTCTTTTTTGAAATTGAGAAAATTTAAACGAAAAAGGCCTGCTAAAATAAAAAGTTTGTTCTTGGTCTGACCCAGCAAAACCTTTTATATTCTCAATGTCAGAAATAAAAACAGAAGTAGGGTAAATTTGATCGTCTTCACATTTTGAATATGAAATACCAGAAATTGTCTAATTACTGGCTGCTTATAGTCACAACTAACACACAGAAAAACAACTATATCGCATACATTCTACTAGTTATGCACAAGTTCTGGAACCAGTGGTCAGAACAACATAATGAGCCCAGAACAAAGACCTCGGATCATGCTGTTTGCATGACATAAGATGTTTTTTGCATTTAGCTAATCACGTATCAGTGTAAAACAGATCAGGCCAAAGCCACAGGATGCTTATCCATTTTTTTTCCATGACAATGAAAGAGCACAAAATAACCCATCTAGAGACTCCATGTAGAGAAGAACTTGTATCTGGAAGTTACAAGACCGTACTAAGAATACTACTCTGCTTGTCAGCCAACAGAACAACTGATACCAACCACACGCAGCCCAAATGCATTGCAGTCTCACCTAACAATATACCCATGAAATAAGTGCTGGGCACAGTATGCCAAGTGGGCTTTATCACCCAAGCTTTCTACTAGCTTTTCTGACTCTGTGAGAATGTAAATTGAGGTAAATTCTGCCCTTTTTAATGAGCAAATCTCAGCACAGAGATGTTCTGAACAAGCAAGCTGATTAAAGACCTGAGCTCTACCTGCATGGACATTTCTGCAACCCACTTGACACTGCACCTCTGTCATTTTGTTCAAGGACAAAGTTGATTTGCATCATTTGTGATACACATAAATGGATTTCAATAGCAAAAAAAATTATCCATCCTAAAATTAGCCAGTGCAGCCAAGAGACATCAGATTTAAAATAACCATTTTCACTGCCTAATACTGTGTCTAAGATACAACCCACCAACATGTATGCAGTGCTCCGAACATGGGCTAAACCACCCCCAGTGCTGCAAGCTACAGCACTCTTGACAGTTCTTATTCACCTTCTACTCAAAAATCTGTTGTCGCTCCTTTACTCTCCAGAGGAAGGCTGGGAGAGCTCCATCAGCTGTAGAAGGTTACAGTGTCACCTGAATGAAGCTGAATGGCAGGAAGGGAGGATGACTTCCCCTCTTTCTCACAATTTCTGTGTTCCAAGTACCCTCGTTTTGCTTTTCATTATCCTTCTTACTCATTTCCTTTTACTCTTTTTGCTAATCAGGCTTCTCCACTGATGAAGGACCCTCAAAATCTTCGCATTTTGTTCATGCAATAAAATTGAAAGAAGGCCTGCATGCCCTGTTTAAAGGGACTTTGTCTTGAAACTATTTTAAGACGACTTTAAGCTAGCATTTCTTTCAACACTTAAGCACGGAGAACAAGATTAGATAGGTATTCACTCTCTGATAGAACGAGCTAGCAAGGGATTTATTACATCACTGGTTCGTCTTGCAAGCTCTGCTCACAGCAGATGCTGACCCCTGTAGTCATAAATTCAACCCAACAACAAAATAGTGATTTAACTTTCTTTTTAATCAGACAGAGGAAAGAATAATTTCACTGGCATGTTGCTGGCTTGACTATTACTGAAGGAGCAGCTACCCGTTTGCTGGAAGTCCAAAGACTCTCTGGCTCCCCTTTTAATGGGGACTGTGTGACATGAAAGAAAAAGAAGCCAAACTTAAACAATGACATCTACCTCCTAATCTTATGCAAGAAACATGATCCTCTTCAGAAGACTTCCTACTTATAACATCCTAACTATTACGCAGCCCCAAATATGCTACACACTATGCAACAGAACTTCAGAGAAACCAGGGCCTGTGCCCTAATGCACGTCCACTTTTCCAACTGCAGTGGCTAATATAAAAAGGTATTACCTCTACCTACAAATTTTGTCTTCTGTATAATCATGCACCATATTTTGTGTGCTGCTAGCTACTTAGTTTGCCCCCAACATCTATATATATCAGTCATACTTTTGGCACATGAATTCACTCACACAACTTTTCTCATCACTGTTCGGGTTAAAATTCTGGCCTTGAAATTAAATTTAAAGTCTTACTTTTGCTAATCTTCCACCCTAATTACTCAAACCAGTGATGACTCTTAATGTTGCACAGCTCCACAAATCAGATCTATTCAATCAGTCACACAGCTGACATTTTACATTTAAGAATTCTCAATGATTGACACATACGCTTATCCACAATCCATTTTACATCCATTAAGGAGTGGATAACTGAATGCAACTTGCCGAGAGCCTCCTTCTCTGAAGCAAAAGGGGCAGCTTGATTACAAGCCACCTCCCTGTTTTATTCCAACAATGAAAGTTGGCAGGCAGTGGGGGAACTGTTTAAGTTTATAGTTGTAGCTGGTGAAGTGCTAAATCAGTGCACCTCCTTGCATCCTGGATGCTAGCCTGCCCTAGCCAGGGTAAGTCTTTGGGAGCACTCCCCTGTCACAGAAGTAGCCAGCAAGCTGTTTATGGAGTGCTTCAGAGGGCAGACTAATCAAAAAAACCCCAAAAAATATTTTTCCCAGACAAAAACAATTCCTTGATCTGGTTCACTGGATAGCAACATGAACAGTACTGCCACACAACAGAGGAAGAAACAGAGGGTAGAAGCAAATAGTCACATCTGCTTCATCCAACTTAGAGAATACTGCATTTTAATGTCAAGCAAGAGATAAAGAAATATATAAACAAACAACTGAACTACCAGTTGAAAATAAGAAACGGAAAAGCAAATATCTTCTCCAAAATTGGGGAAAATTTATGCTGTGCAAGGGACTCATGCCAGTTCACTATACTGGTTGAATCTAAATATTGTTTGAGGGCATAGCTGCCCAAAGATTAATTTCATTTTTAAGAGAGTAGTTAGGAATAGAAAAGCACATGAGAATGTAAACAAACTGGTCATGTAATGGAGCCTGAAGATAGTCCCTCACATTTTAAATTCCTCTTAACTACAGAAAGATGCCTGGCACCAGGTGAAGGCAGCTAGCCCATAAAGACAAATTTATTACAAGGTTGCTTTGTTTCACATTAGACATGAAGTGCTGTTGGCCAGGTCTAATTGCTACTTTGACATAATAAACAAAAGCTAAATGAAGGAGCCAAAGGACACAGGCAATATTAGAATATCTCTCCACAGAGCTAGAGGACTTTATTTTATCATATATTCTACATAAAACACAACACAGTAAGGTCACTCAGTAGGTCTGAAATCACATATGGAAACAGAAGACTTATCAGCCAATTCTACAGTGTAATGGAATGGAAAGAATATAGGGTGCTTTTCCTACCTACTTAGCCTCATCTCACTGCTTTCTACCTATAGGTGGAATTCCACAGCAACATCAGCCCACCCATGACAGAGCTGCTGCTGTCCCACCCTCCCTCTTGCTCCCATTTTGCAGTCCTGTCCCTTCCACTGCACTGGTACTACCACTGGCACAATCACACACTGACCGAATTCAGGGCACTGAGCAAAACCTAACCCTGCTGAAAGAGAACCCATTTTTAGCTGTTTCAGCTTCTTAAAACGGCTTGCCACTCTGCTGAAAAAGCATCAGAGCCAGCATATGAGAGAAGATAGATGAGACAATGACAGCCCTCAGTAAGCTCAATCCAAGATAATGGGGACCAGCAGCCTTAGAAAGTACGAGTTTGTTGTTAAGATTAAGGGGAGGTTTAGATTGGATATTAGGAAAAATTTCTTCACTGAGAGGGTGGTCAGGCATTGGAACAGGCTGCCCAGGGAGGTGGTGGAGTCGCCATCCCTGGAAGTGTTCAAAAAACGTTTGGATGTGGCACTTCAGGACATGGTTTAGGGGACATGGTGGTTCTGGATTAATGGTTGGACTTGATGATCTTAAAGGTCCTTTCCAACCTAGTGATTCTGTGATTCTGTGATTCTGTGAAGATGTAGGGTTGGAGGTCTGCCAACAGGCATATCACTCAGGGCTCTGCCCAATAATGCATTAGTACCTCAGGTTAAAGAAAGATTTATGTCAGAGGAGCACGTAAGCACAGGTGATGGAATGAGGATCACTCCTGATTTTCTTCATTCATGTTTTTTTAAGACTCCAATTCGACTCACAGTTCAGAAGTTATTTCAGCAGGAAAATATCTGGAAATAGCATTTTTGGAAAATAAATCAATGTAGCTAGGAATTAAACCCACAAATGGATTAAACCAGCTGCTCTGCCTTTGCCTCTCAGGTCTGCCTGTACTTAACACTCATCACACCTTCTTGTGGTAGAGGACAATTCAAAGAAAAGCTGTGCTATACTCTAACAATAATTACAACCATAACCACCACTGTAAAATTGGCATAATTTCTATCAGCAGAACAGACTAACAGAAGTGGAAATTGCAGTACCTTTGAAAAAGGTTAAAGATCCAAGAGGAATTTGGTTGCAAAAGCATGTCTTGCAACCTGAAAGCAGCACTGAGAGATCAGACATGTAGATGAGAACAAGGGTGCTGGTAGAATAGTTGTGGAATGACGGAACAGTCCCAGATCCACTTAAAGCATTCTACTCAAAGAAACCACAACATGAACAGAACCTCACAGCAAGGAAAACAACCAAACTTAAATAATGAAGTTATATATGACAGGTCTGCTCTCCCTTTCCAAATGAATGGTTCAAAAAAATGTGACTATTTCTCTATAACTTAGATTCTGCTCCATGAAAGGCAATGTAAAATTATTCTGGCTCTACTTTCAAAACCACCAGACTTTGGTAATTTTCTAACTCAACTGTAACCCAGCAAGAACGTTAACTAACTTTGTCTATGCAAATGAAGGTGTGTAATGAGCAGAGCGCAACATTTTATCACACTTACAAGAAACAAACATATTGTTATTCCAGTTATATGTATCATAAAAGCGAAGGCCAGAAAAACAGTAAGGTCTTTGGAGGGATGATGCTACAGACGATTAAATGAAAGGGATATGTATCTTAAAGGACATCATAAAAAGCTCACAAAACCTGCTGCTTTAAGGGAAGCAGTCACTTATTAATGACAAAGAATTAAGATCAATACAAGTAGGAGAATACTGACCTGGTCCCTTAGTAGAAAAGATTGTCTCAGAAGGAGTTCTTACTGCTAAATGCTTCACTGTGCAAGATCATTACAGTACCGAGTACCATTTTTCCGCTCCCAAGTCGTGAGAAAAGAACACTTCATTAATGTCTATTAAGACCAAAAAGAGGAATTACCTTCTGGTTGGAAAATTTACACGTCTGCACAGAGCCCCTTCTTCTTTGCCTGGTGTGCTGACAGCTCCCCCTTCTGTTCCAAGCGACTTTAACCAATCTTTCCGAGTGTACACAAAATTTTTATTAGTAAGAAAATGGTATATCTGCTATGAAAGGTCCATCTGTATTATGCCCCATGCCCTTTAATATATGCAGGTCAAAATACCATGCCCCCGTTTTATGAGAGAAATACAACCTGATGACAAACATCACAAACCATAATTCGTTCCCAGAAACACTATTTCTCCTATTAAAAGTCCTTTCAATTACAGCACTTTAGTAGTGTTTCAATACTAAAAATACTTCCTCTTTGTCCTAATTAGTATTCACATTTAAGTCTGCATTCAAAAACTTCTATATTCGTATGACAGTATAGAAAGAATCCAAGAAGTAGGTATCAGACACAGAGAATCGCCACTCTCAGCTCAGTGGTCCATAGCACACTTGTAGATAAAATTAGTTACCATCTTGCACTGTATTTATGTTAAAGCTATGCTACTATCCCAGTACATTACTAGTTTGGCACTACAGCCCTAAAATCCCAAGACCCTCCAATGAGTTCCTCAAACAGAAAAGTGAATTCAAGCCAGGCCTTGCTGTTGCTCAGCATGTGCTCCGGCAGTCTACTACACACAATACCACAATCAGCCGACAAAACCTCACTGGCCTAAGGTGTTTCAACTATTTGGAGAAAAAATACAGCAATGTACCTTCAAGAAAAGATTGGGAACGGAGGATTTAAAGCTTCAGCTTGCACCTCTTCTTCCTTCAGTGGACTGAACACCTGGGAGAAGCGTATAAACCAATGTAGACAGCTCTTCCTCTTGGCTATTTCTGGGCACGTTTCCTGCACAGCTGCAGATTCGTCAGGGCGCCAGGTGGAGGCAGCTGCTGCCCCCCATGGGTACCTTAGAAGAAAAGGCTGGGCCCCCAGGCCCTGCCACACTAGCAGTTTGGCACCTAAGCCCATTGCCATTTCTAGCCTATACATCCGAGATAAACACCCTGCATCTCCATTACTAGACACTGTATCAGAGAAAAGCAAAGAACTGCTCTTTATGCTTAATATGTAAAGCAGTAAGCCAAAGAGAAGCCCTCAAACTTTGTGAGACTTCATCCCAGAATTTAGCCCAGTTATTTAAAAAGTATAACCAAGGAATAACAAAACCCTTCTGCTGAGTATAAGGAAGATACCCACATGAGGGTATCACGTTTATTCACGACCAACCAGGAGCTGACTCTACCAGCTCAGTTCAGCCTGAGCTCTTCCACCAAGACAGCCAGCCTCCCTAGACCACAGGCAGCATGGAAGCTCTCCCTCCTCTGAGGAAAGATACCTGGAACCGCGCAGAGCTGTCAGAAGTGGTTATTTTTCAGCTGCCGGGCCGAGGCGACACGCTTAGCCCGCCACAGCCGACCCCCAAGAGCGCATGCGCCGTAACGGCTGCCAGGGAAACCGGCACGCGACGTCCTGCGCCTGCGCAGTATCTACCAGCGCGACCATGAGCGCTACTGGCCCTTCTGCATGACGCGATTGCGTCAGACGCAGCCTCGACCTGGGGCGGGGCGAGGGGGGGGTAACGGCGCGATTTTTCAAAATGGAGGCGCCGGGGGAGGGGAGCGGCCGCCGGGCCCGGGAGCGAGCAGGCCTGGGCCGAGGTGGGCGGCGGAGGGCGCCGTGATGGGGAGCCGCCGTCCTGAGGAGAACTCATAGCGGTACCTGGGGAGACCGGCCGGCGCAATGGCGACCTGCATCGGCGAGAAAATAGAGGTGCGGAGCCCAGCCCCCTGCCGCTACCGCGGGTCTGGCCGGGGCCGCCCCGCCATTTGCTGGGGGCGCGAAGAGACCAGGCAGGGGCTCGTACTTCTCCCGGGCGGCTTGTTTGTGGGAGGCGGCCGCTGGGGCGCCGAGCGCGGCTCCTCCCAGGTCTGCCCGCACCCTCGCTCCCCTCCCCCCCACCCGGATGCGGCCTGGCGGCGGGCTGTGGCGGGGCAGGCGCCCTCCTCTGTCCCCGGGCCGAGCCGTGAAGCCGCGTTTCCCCACCCATGGGGCGGGGAGTGACGACCCGACCCAGGCGGAGCGCCTCGGGCTATGACAGCCGGCAGGAGATCCGCAGCTCCGCCGGCGCGTACCTTGCGCGGAGAACTCAGCCCCCGCGGTGGTTTATGTTCCCCGCTCTCCCATGGGAGCGGCCCCTGGCCCGTGCGGGGCCCCGGGGAGCCGCCCCGGGGCCGGGCTGCGGAAAGCCCCGGGCGCTCGGTGTTTGCGGGGCGGGCGGCCGTTGCTCCCCAGCCGCTGCCATAGCAGCGGGAGCCGGGGGCGGGCGGATCTCGTCCCCCCGGGAGCGGCGGGAGAGACGGCGGGAAGGCGGTAGTGCCAGTGCAAAGCCAGCCGCCGCTCGGGGAGGACGATGCCGCGGGGAGTGCTTCGCGGCCCCGCCGCGGACGGCCGCCGCGCCGCGGGGAGCTCGGTCCAGGTACCGCCCAGGCGCCCCGGGGACGCCCAAGTGTTTGCCCCGGCATGGGGGGTGTGTGAGGACACCCCGTCTCTTGGCGGGGGCCTCTGCATCGGGAGAGAGAGGCTTCGAAGCCTGGGCTGGGGCTGACGGCTATGATTTCTTTGTTCGTGCTGTAGGATTTCAAGGTGGGGAACCTCCTGGGGAAGGGCTCCTTCGCAGGGGTCTACAGAGCAGTATCCCTGAAAACCGGTCTGGAAGTGGCTATCAAAATGGTAAGGCAGGCAGCCAAGGAAGCATCTGTTTTCCGAGAGACTGAACAAGGGCAAGCTGCAACAGGTTGGGGTTAAGCGGTTGGGCGTTCATGTCTGGATTTCTTGTTTGTATGTAACCGATATTTAGATTAGGATTCGATCCTGAAAGATGCAGTACAACCAAATAGACTGTACTGATAATTAATAGAAATGCTTACAGTGCTACTGAAAGAGCTTAAGCTCAAGTAGTCAACACTGGGTGGACAATCAGTGCTATAATTCTAACATGGAAATTTGTGACCACAAAAACTTCATTTAGAATCCTTCTGGCTGGAGAGGACCTGGAAGAAATGCCTTGAAAAGTTGCCCTCACTGCCAGAACAAACTTTGTTTGTGAAGGAAACTCACATGTCACAGGTGTTTTGCCAGATTTCTTTATAACCTATAATACTTCTATTTAGCCACCTTTTCAATGTTTAACTATATTTAGCATACCTGCCTGGCAAAATCGGAATTAGGTTTCTCTGCTTAAGAATTTCAGAATTTTTTTTTAATCAGTGTTAGTATTGAAAATGTGAATGCTTGTCTACTTTCAGGCAGTTGTGTGTTCCTCCATTTATCTATGATATTTGTTCGTTAAAAGCATATAGTAGGTTAAACTGTGTGAAAACTTGCTTATATTTAGAAGTTTTCAGGCAAGCATGCATTGAATGTCTAAAATGTCAAGTTCACTTGAAATGAACATATATATAATCAGTGTTGCAGTGCTTGAAAAAATATTCTGTGATCTGTTTACAGATAGATAAAAAAGCCATGCACAAAGTTGGAATGGTGCAGAGGGTTCAAAATGAGGTGAAAATACATTGTCAGCTAAAGCATCCATCTATACTCGAGGTAAGAATCATATTTTTGTAGAGAGGACTGTATATGTGACTTGCTGTATAGTCTACACAATGTACTTCAATTTTTTCATTGTTTTATGTTCTAGCTTTATAACTACTTTGAAGACAGCAACTATGTGTACTTGATACTTGAGATGTGTCACAATGGTGAAATGAGCAGATATATAAAGAACAGAAAGAAACCCTTTTCGGAAGAAGAAGGTGAGATTTTTTTTTTTTTCTGTGTAGCTCTCTTTGCATTAATGTTTTGGCTTAATAAATATTTCATTCCAGTGAAAGAATATTTAAAACTGCCATCACTCTGAACCAGTTTCTATATCTTAAAATCTTGTGATAAGTGATAATCTAGAGATTAATTACTATTACACATATATTTGCTTGAATTTTTGTACACTTTTGTTTCTGTTTATGCCATTTTACAGTAGCTTGTGCTATTTGGGGTTTAAAAAAAAAAAATAGACAGTGAATTTAGAAGGCAGAGCTTACCTTTGTATGTAAAATTATGTCGAAGTATAGGTCAAGACTGGGAAGTTCCACAGAGGAAAACTGGCAACTTCACATCCACAGATTTGCTTTCTTTGTGTTGGACCTCTTCACTGCAGTATTACTGTATTACATGTCACCAGGTAGAAAGCTCCAGATTAGTCTGCCTTATGTAGTATCATTGGAAATATTTACTGTGTTCCAAGGTGTGTAGAAGTGAAAATAATGCAGGTACCTGTGTTGTTTAAGGGCTGAGTTAGCAAGGAAATATCCAATTTGACAATCCATCTAGAATTTTTGAAGGACTGGCAACTGAGGGGAGATTCTACTGTGGGTTTACTTCTGTTTCTTATGGGAAGCACTGGAAACCCTCCTTCCTTGGGAGTTAACTGTAAAAGTAATTCTAAAAGTTTTTAAATTGGCTATGTTACTCTTTTGAATAGTCTTTTGAGAAAGAAGTCTTGCAAAAAAAAATAATTGCACTTATGAATTTACTAGTTTCATTTTCTTACAGTTGAGAGTGAGAGGATTTCAGTTGGAACACAGACCACTGAAGGCCTAATCAGAACAGTGTAATTAAAAAAAAAAAAAAAGGCAAAGCAAGCTGCTGTGTATAATGTTTAAGGGCATAGCCAAACAAGCTGTTCTGGTTTCAGCTGATCTGGATTCAGTGGTTATTGCCTCTGCTGCTTCCAAAATTACGATGCTGGTCATCTCTTGCACAGTTCTGCCAGTTTACCTGCTTCTCTATCAGTTTCTAATCTAATTCTGTGAAACTATTATATATATGGATTTTTTGGAACCCAGATCACAGGACTGGATTAAAGGGGTACTGCTGTACAGGCATCATCTGTTTAATTCGGATCTGCTCCAGCAAAAATAGTTCATCTGATGGTACCTTAGTTCTAAAAGCTGATAAACCACTGACCTGGATAAAGAAGTCTTTTCCTTTGAGGAGTGGTTTCTACTAAGGTGTGTTACTCACCAGTCTTTGCCCTCTGCAAAGAGAAGGAGGAGGGCTGTAAATTTTTTGCTCTAGGAAGAATAATTCTTAAAATTGCTGTAATTACAGCGTCATAACAAATGATGCTGTTTCAGCCTGGATGAGGATTTCTTACTCCTGCTATAACCTAAAACTCTTGAATATTCCCTGAATTTTGAATGTAATGGAACAGAAAGACTATCCCAGTATTGAGAACTTAGAAGTTTTTGAGAAATTTAAATACTACAAGCGTGGCCAGTTTGCCAATTATAAAACAGATATAATCCAAGTTGTCTCTTTACATTCTATAATCTGCACATAGTGAAGCTGCTTGATTTTGTGTATTTGCTGTTTCTGAAAGTGTGGAGCAACTTAACTTTTTACACTCTTAAGAATCTTAATTTTTAAAAGTTTAGGCCAGTTGCAAATATCTCCAGTCCTGTTTACATTATTCTGTTAGAAAAGAAACAAATCAGATTGCTGCAGAACTTTTTTTTATGAACTTAGAACATACTCATGCCATGTTGCTTAAAGCAAAAAGCAGAAAGTTAATTCCAATCTCATTAGCATGACACTTAACATCCTTGTAACAACCTTGTTAACAATAGCAGGCTTCAAAAACTTATTTTCACAGCTATGACTTCAATTTTATGACTAAAACATCTGGTTTTGTGTTTTGACAGCCCGACACTTCTTGCATCAAATTATTACGGGTATGCTGTATCTTCATTCTCATGGAATACTGCACCGGGACCTCACCCTTTCTAATATCTTACTCACCAATAATATGAATGTCAAGATTGCTGATTTTGGACTAGCAACTCAGCTGAAAATGCCTCACGAAAAGCATTACACCATGTGTGGAACTCCAAATTACATTTCCCCAGAGATAGCCACAAGGAGTCCACATGGACTTGAATCTGATGTGTGGTCTTTGGGCTGTATGTTTTACACTCTTCTTATTGGAAAGCCACCTTTTGACACTGACACAGTCAAGAACACGCTGAATAAAGTAGTATTAGCAGATTATGAAATGCCAGCCTTCTTATCAAGAGAGGCGCAAGATCTTATACATAGGTTGCTTCGCAAAAATCCAGCAGATCGCTTGAGTCTTTCATCAGTGTTGGATCATCCTTTTATGTCCAGGTGTAGCTCTGCACGGAGTAAAGATTCGGGAACTTCAGAAGATTCTATGGACAGTGGAAATGCTACCATCTCTACAACGTTCACAGGCTCTTCCAGTATCAGTACCAGTGGTTGCTTGAAGGAAAAGAAGAAGCTGTTAGTTGGACAGCCACTCCCAAATAAAATGACTTTTTTTCCTAAAAACAGGAATTCCACTGATACTTCGTCTGTAGATGGAAGCAGTTCGTTTCATCAGTGGGAAATGCAGGGAAAAGAACTTGGTGTAACTGGCAGGGGAAGAACCACGCAACTTGCTGAAGACAGACCACATTCACGCTACCTCCGAAGAGCCCACTCTTCAGATAGGTCTGGCACATCCCATAGTCAGACTCAAGGCATATCAAATATTGTTGAAAGATGTCACTCTATGGAACTGCTTTCTAAGCCTAAAGTAGGAACAAGGGGAAATACAGAATGCTTTTCACCTGCAAACAGCTATACTGATATAGGAGAAATATTTAAGGAGAAGACTTCTAGTAGTTCTGGTTCTTTTGAAGGGCAAATATCTCCACCTGTAAAAGATCAACCACAGTAAGAATCAGTTTTTATTACGATGAAATTTCAACCTGCCTTATATTTTAAATGCGTAATTTTTCCTGTAACTAAGCTGTTGTACGTGCCCAAAGTCTCTAGGCTTGTAGCTTGAACACCAAATAGGAGGGGGTGATAGTTGATGCTGTTGCTATGTGGAGGTTTACCTCCCCACCGTCCCCATCTTAAAGTTCATAGATGCAGCATGTCAGCTAGGTAGATTGTAGCATTTATTTATCCTGGTAATACTCTATCATTGACTTCCATGTGCAGCAAGTTGAGTGGTTTTTTTCCCACAGTAATCGTAGTAGAGAGCCTTGCTAATTCTTCTTTGTAGAAGACATAGACCAGGACAGAAGGCATTTAGAGAGTGACTACCAACGTTTTTGCTTGCTGCTTTGGGTGCTTTTTGCTGTTCATCTTTAACTATGCCTTATGTTCAGACAAGATAAAAACCAAATTAAGTACAAAATTAGGTGATGGATTGTAAAACTGGTATACCAGAAAAGGAAATCACACTCAAAAGTAACTATCTGAAACTTAGTCTGTCCTTAGTTGGAGCTTCTGGGTGAAAATCCAGCTGATACAAACCAACTCCAGTGTCAAACCTACAAGTGATGCTAGGATGTTTTCTGTGTTGGAGGCCTCATCTTTGCCCTCTGTACACCAAGAGCCCTTCTTTGTGATACACTTAACTTGCCTATGCTCAGAAGTTTGCTTTGTTTTTTTCCATCAGCAGAATATCGAAGAACAATTTCCTATTTTAATACAAGGACTACTGCATATCTTGGTTTTTGCGGCTCTCTCCACATGAAGAGTGACAACTTTGTGTGATGGTTTTATACGTTTTTCTTTTTGCAAATCAGTTCAGGAAAAATGCAACTGAGCGCATTGCCCTGTAGAAAAAGTAAATGGAGTAAGATGTTTTTCTTGACTGTTCACAACTGTTTGACCTAAGCCTCTGTTCAGAAGGTTCAGTGGGCATGTGCGTTCTTTCTAGTTTGAGAAATGTTTGATTAATCAAAAAATAAATGATTTATACAAATGTTAACATAATGCTTACTTGTTTTCCCCATGACTTCATAAAGACATGCTACATGTAAATGTGACAATGTTAATATGAGTGTGGGAATTAACTGAATGATTACTTTTTTTAATGGTTGATTATAAGAGAGCCTCTTACATCTATAGTTGGCCTGCACAGTAGTCTGAAATACAAGGTTCTAAGACCTAAAGTAGATGCTTATATTCTGGGCAGAGTGGTGTGTGATAACTGAGTCCTTGCCAATGCTAAAGTAGTGATCATTGCAAAAAGAAAGTACAGACAAGTACAGGCTATGGAGACAGAAAACCTCGCAGGAGCTTAGTGTGTATTTACAAGATCAGTGATTCTGCGGTAACTGTTTTTTTGTGTATTCTTCTTCAACATGTGGATTATAGCTTGATTTCACCAGTGACTACGTGTATGTCATTGTCTAAAAATCTGGTAAAAAATCTTTATAGTCTTTGGGATTTACTGTATTTTGTATAAACCCGAATTATTTTAGATTATCAGATTGCCTACGTATTTCAACTGCATATTTATTATGCTGAATGTGATCCACTGGGGTCATGGGCGTTAGCCCTGTGTCCTCTCTCAGGTTGTTTCCTCTACTGTGAATTAAGAACAAGATGTAAGAACAGCTGCTGCTGGCAGCATTATCAATAGTCTCTTTGTTCATATATGTCTGTCCCAAGAGTCTACTAGTGAGTGCTAACAGGCTTAAATTTGTGCTAAAAAAAGTAATAACTTTTCATTCCATTTGGAAACAGTATTTTATTTTTTTTAATGATTTATCCTATTAAGATTCCTCATGAAACAAGAAGCATATTCTATGCTGTCTAGAGCTGCAAAATGCCATCTGCATTTCTTAAATGTTCTAAAACTGTTGTGGTTTCTGCAGCTGTGAAGTTATAACTTTTGTTGTGCAAGTGACTTTGATGTAATCTTGATGACGTGTAACTCTTATTTTGCAGCTCAAATTATCTCTGCCCAATGAAGCCCCAGGTTGGTTTATTAGAGCAGAAGTCCCAGGCTGAAACAATGCAGCAGTGGCTTGGAAGCATGCAAACAAACGGTGTGTTGCTAATCAGTTGTATATTTTTGCATTCAAGTTGGAGTAGTGACTTCTAACTGTTTCTGTGGGTTTTTTTCTATATTTTCTTTCTTTCAACTTGTGACAGAAAGGGTATCTGTATGGCCAAGTAACTGTGATACCAGAGTATATTGCTGGCGTCCTAAATAACAGCAATTGGGTGTTAATATAGGCTACTGCAGATAGACTTTTTTTTTTTCTCTGAGTTAAAAGTATGGGAGACCCTAAACTGACTTGTCACTGCAAAAAATTGACACAGATATTGAAAGAGGCAAAATGACTTCCAGCATCCCTAATCTTTAGAACCATTCCTAAGCAAGAAATACCCCATTGAAAACATTTTGTTCTCTCTCTTGGACTAAGCTGTAACATTTTAGTTTCCTGAGGTAGGAATTAATTTCAGAAGGTTTTGTGTTTAGTGCTCCTTTTGAGCTTTTGGGTTGGTGAAATGAACTGTATGTAACTGCCTTCATAAGACTGAATAAATTGTATGTTGAATGTCAATACTTGGCTTCCTCAAATGAGGTCATTCTCTTCTTTTAGTATTTTAGAAAAAAAAAAAGGGCAAAAAGAGAAGAAAACACAATTCTACAACCTGCCATAATTATTCAGTTGTGACCTGAAATGTGACCAAAATTTGGCAGGTGGCTCAAAAGCCTTGTTAATTTAGTTGTGCAAATACGCCTTAAGAGAAAATGGGGACCTCGGTGAATGAGAAAGATAATGAGTCTGCAGAAGGAGGGGTGGAGGAAAGGACAAAAGACACAGAAGGGAAGGAGGTGTCCTTTGTCATGCATCATATTACATCATTTACAAATAATGTAATTTAATCATAAAACTAAATCACAGATCCATTCTGGCCTTTTTTGTTTTGATATTCCTAGACTCCTTTCCAATTCCCTGTAGACAGGAAGGGATCATATGACATATGGGCTGAATAATCCTACCTAATTTTTGGGCCCTTCTCAACTGTTCTGCAACATGGCAGGAGGTGTGCAATACTTGTTTTAGGTGAGGTAAAAGTTGATCAAGGGCTTAAATATCAAAACTAGGGAAGCAGTTATAGGAAGTTTAAAAACAAAAATAGGTTTTTGTCTTTTAACAAGTGATTGGAAATAAAACAAGGGTTTTGGAGCATGCATTTAACATCTTGAGTACTAAAACCTCTGGTTGATGCTAAAATGCTAGTTAGTTAAGCTGAAACTTAACCACTAGTACCAAGTTTCATTTATCTGAATGGCAAGTAAACTGTGTTTCAACAGATTAAACTAATTCTTGTTTAAGTATCTATTTGAAATCTTAGTATGTTATTTATAAATGGTTTTGCTAAAATGATTTGATAGATGTTAAGACCAAAGGCCATCGTAACTGAAATCCAGTAACAGAGTATTTTAAGTAGCAGTGGAATTTTGTTGGCATTGGTATTCACTGGTACTAAACTCATAGTCTAACGATTTGGACTTGAGACTAAAGAAATCTCATTCTGCCCTTAAATAAGCCTTCTAAGCTGGTATTCTGAAAAGCTTTTAAAAACATAATAGCATTTTTTCCTTTGTACTGTGACTTTTTGAATCCACAATGTACCTTTATGATGCTTTCAGTTCCGCTGAGGCCATCTGCAGACCTAACTGGCAACAGTAATGCACATGGAGGCTTTCAGTATCATCTGGATGTGCAGCAAGACATGTCAAGAAATGCATGGAACACCTTAAAAGATATAAGGAATCATGACGCATCTGTTGACTGTCTGCATTCTTTAAACCAGAGAAACCCAAAGAAATATATCCCTGGAGCTCTCTGCAAATCTGAAAAAATTCAACAATCGTCTTCTACATGTGGCCTTTGGTCAACTTCAGAGCAAAACCAAATATGGGGCAAAGAACCACCAGGACATCAGAAACCTACACTGCGAAGTATAGTATCACCTCTCTACGCTCACAGGCTAAAACCAATCAGGCAAAAAACAAAAAACGCAGTGGTATGTATCAGTTCTTGAAATGGAAACAGCTTAAGTATTAAATATAGTGTGACTGTCTCTTAAAAATCACTTGGTAGACTACAAGTATTTGTTTCTAGAGAACTTAATTTATAATAATCTAATTAAAAAGTTTATTAGTAAGATGCATCTTAGTTTCTGTATATGGAATACTGTAACCTTGTGGTCTCTTCCTGCAAATAGTGACTTGGCGTTGCTTTTAACGAGCAAAGAAACTGTAGGTAGACATAACAGATTAAATGCATATATACTTCCTACAATTTTAAAACTCTGTACTGCTTAGTTAAAATCTTAACATTGAAAGCTTAAACACAACTTGTACAGCTACGTCAAACACATCAAACACTTCTAAAGATTAGAAAAATAACTGGATTAGAAATTAAAACAGCCTTGCTCTCAAGTAAAAACTTGCATCTTTTTCCTATAGTACTGCTTTTTCCCTGTCTTGTGGGTGGGAAAGCAAAACAAATTCCATTAATTGTTACTGATCACATAAATTTTCTGGTTGGTTTGTTCCTGGTATCACCCTTTTGCCTTTTGTTCCATTTCTTAGTCTTGCTCATCCTGTCATGTTTCCCCCTGCTCCCCAATTTGGTTTAAAAAAAAAAAAAAAACAAACCAGAGCTGACCTGTCTTTGATTTGTCACTTAAGAAGCCACACCCTTGCTGTGTGTGTGAAGGCTTATAACCTTCACTCATGTTGAAGTGTTCTGTTTTAATAGCACTACTAGTAAAAGTTACAGTAAAGAAGCGTTTACAAGTTCACAGTGCATTCGAGGAAGAAGACCCTTTCTTTAAAGCTTTTGTTGAAAGAAGTGCTGTCTCATTTTGCTGCAAAGTAAAGGTCTTTTTGTTTAACTAGTATATTTAATATATTTTAGGTGAGCATTCTAGATACTGGGGAAGTGTGTATGGAGTTTCTAAAAGAGCACCATTCACAAGAACTTGTGAAAGAAGTTCTCAGAATATCTTGTGATGGAAATGTGGTGAGTATATTTTCAATTTCTTCACTATAAAGAAGACCTGTATAAAGACCTTAGAGTATCCCCTTCTTTCAGAATTGTTTTTATTTTGATTTAAGTGATTGTTTAGAAATGCAATGTTTACATATGCACAGCTATAAACTCCCTTTCCCCCCAGCCCTGTAGTACAGCCATACAAATATAGGTAGCAAGCAATTACTTCAGAGCAAAATTGGACTTGACTTTTGAAACAGGCGAAGTATTGTTGAAAAACTGCTGCTGTTAAATAATTACTTAGGGGAATAGAGCATTTGTGGTAAATCATGGTAATTAATTAAACTGTGACTTATTTCCATACCTGTTAAAAGTAGGGAGTGCTGTAGTAAGTTGCAACTGCAAACACTTTTTTCCCGCTTTTTGTAGATTGCAGTTTATCATCCAAATGAAGGAAGAGGTTTCCTTCTTGATGACAGACCTCCTGCTCCTCCTGAAGACATCTCTATGTATAATTTTGACAACTTGCCAGGTAACCTGAAATTTATTTTGAAGTTATGATGATTAATGTAATTTTTTAGTGAATCTTCTTTGAGACTTTTTAGCTTTTAGCCATTACTTTTTAGATAATTGTGAAGATAAAAGTGCTTTCAGAATAAGATTCAAACCACAGTTTAACTGGAAACTGTATTTTGAAACTTTACAAGATAGTGTAAACCCACAGGTTTTAATTTATTTTGTATGGAAGTTATAAGGAGTCCCTTACCCCTTTACAATGTAGTGTACTAAAATTAAAGCATTCATGTTCTTCTCCTTGTTCATATTGGAAAATGTTTAAATATGAATGGAGAAAATATTATCAAGTCAATTTTAAAACAGAGCAACTTTACTTTGTGCTTCCTAATACTTGTATTTTTCCCCTCCCTGCCCAAGTTACATACTTGAAAGCGTTGACAGAGTTATGTAGACAGCTGAAGAACAAATATAAGCTAACTATATGTTCTTGAGACAGGCAGACTTCTCTACTAACTAGAGATCAGAGAAGGGTTTTACCTAAAGCTGGGAAGCCAGCTGGGCCATGCTAGCCAGTTAAATGGTACATGCAGCTCTTCACTATGTCATTTAGGTTCTGAACTGTATTAATTGAAGCTTTCAAGTGAAGCTATTGAAAATGCACACTTCTCTCAAAGCTGGTGGAAAGAAGTCAGTTTCTTTGAAGATGCTTCTGTAAAGTACTTAAATATTACTCACAACCTTCAGCTATCAAATACCTATTTTAAATTACTTTTCTCTTAAGCTGGTGCACAGTGTTTAATCTGATGACTTTTATCAACAAGTTTTTAAAATTTTCTTTTTTAGAAAAGTACTGGAAAAAATACCAGTATGCAGCCAAGTTTGTGCAGTTGGTAAGAACAAAAACCCCCAAAGTTACGTTCTACACAAGATATGCCAAGTGCATGTTGATGGAAAATTCACCCACTGCAGATGTTGAAATTTGCTTTTATGATGGTATGTATTCATTTTTCAATTATGCCAATAGTAACATCATGTTATTAAAGCTGCACTAAAATACTGACAAAGAACACTTCAGGTTAAAGAAAATACTAGAAACTTTTTTTGCCACTCTGCCTTTATTCTAGCACTTGCAGATCAATTTATTATTCATTAGTTCCTTACTGGTATCCTCTTCAGGAAGCACATGTTGCAAAAGTGTTACTTAAATTACACCTCACTTCTATGCATGAGCTCTTCTTTGCATCTACATCTGATAGTTAACCTACTCAGTGAAAGGTGGGTCCCTACTCCAAGCTTTCCATTGTTAGCTGAGGTAATAGTATTACCAAGAGTGCTCACTGGAGAAAGCAGTTGGCTGCCTTCTCCAACTCTGCCCTTCATAAACTAGACTGCCCTGACAATTGTTTTCTCACTATGGACTACTGTCAGCTAGTTTGATTTGCCACGTGTGTAGACATACCCCAACAGAATTTATGACAAAAAAAAGACTTAAGAGCTCTGTGGTTCAGTGTGCCACTGACATTGAAAGAATGGGTGTCTTTTTAAAAGCTCTATTCAAATACTAATAGAGCCTACTTTACCGGTATTGCCAAAAGTTGGTTGAGACATTAATTTTGTCCCAGATTTAGAAAGGTAGTTCTTAAAATATGTAATAATCGCATTATTCGGCCTATTTAAGTAGTGATCTTTGGCCATAGAGGGCATTCCGTTAACATCACAGTTGCAATTTAAGTGGCTTTCTATTTCTGCTAGACATAGAGCTCATGCAGGAGTGGTTTTATTCTTGCAGTAATTAAGTCAGTGAGATGCACTTGAGTAGAGTAGAATGTGATAGCAGAAATCTCTATCTTATAGATGCTGGTATTTTATACAATTCATGCTCGGAATTTTTATGTTTTTTACAGGAGCAAAGATACACAAGACAGCTGGTATAACTCGGGTGATTGAAAAATCAGGGAAATCCTTCACTTTGAAAGGAGACAGCAAAGCAGGTTTGAAGAAGGAAATACAAGTTTATATGGATCATGCAAATGAGGTAAACTTATGTAGACCTTTTTCAGTGCAAAGCAACTTTCTGGAAAATTCATTTTTTCACAAATGTACTTCTGATGTTGCTTTTCATATTTTTATTACACTAATAAGGAGGGATCACAAAGTCTTTTTTGGAAGAGCAAATATCAATGTAGAGGTAACAGTAACAATGCCTCACAATGAAGACTGGTAGAGGAAATTCTTACTAGTGTGTAAAGCAGGCTTGCCTGTATGGTGAAAGGATTAAACAGAACAGATGAAGCTGCTTTATGCAAGCTTAAAAAAAAAAAAAAAACCAACAAAAAAAACATCCCACCCCCCTGAAACCAAACCACACAACAAAAACAAAACACAAAAAACCAAAAACCTGCCAGGTGTTTAACTGGTCTGCCTGCTGTGCTTTCCATCTCTTGTTTCATGTCAGCCCAATTAGCAGTCACAATTTTTTTGTCTATGAACTTAGGAAATAGCAAAAATATAGGACAGATTTCCTATTCAGTCTTCCTTATGTTCTGTTATTTTCTGGAATAGAATTCAGGGGTCTTCTAGTCCTGCTAAAAGGGAAGGAGTTGTGATTACTAAGAGCATAATTCCAGATGTGCTGAAGTTAGAAGGGAGTCTTGCTGTAGTGTAGTTTTTGAATCTCTGCCATGGTACAAGAGTGCAGCTATTCTCGATATTCAGTACCATTGAAAAAAGCATTTCCTTGTGTCAGCTCACCTGCCACACTAAACACGTATGGAATAGTTATGCTGTTCTCAATTAAAAACTTTAACAAGCTGCTCCTAATTCCAGGGACACCGTATATGCCTTGCACTGGAATCTGCTGTTTTGGAAGAAGAGAAAAGGAGTGAAAGTGTTCCATTTTTTCCAATAATTGTTGGAAGGTAATATCTTTCACTGGAAAATACTCTTGCATTTGAATATTCCCACTAAGCAGCCTTATGCAGCTAATGTTTGCAGAAGCCAGCTTTGTTTAACGGGGGCTCATAGTCATTAGCAAGATAAATATTAACTGGATAGCATGTATGAACACCTTATTTTGGACCTGCAAAGCCTCCTTTGATACTAGAACAACATATACTTGTGGATTTAGACTAAACCACGCTAACAGTTAACATGTGTAAAAACAATTCTGCAGAAGACCAGTGCCATCAAGTGCTTTGTACAGTTGATGGTAAATTGAAGGAAAAGCTAAGTCTCCTCACTTTTTTTCTTCAGTTCCTTTTGGACAGACTTTTTCCCAATTTGTTTCATCTTTTTTCCAGAAAACCTGGCAATACTGAATCGCCACAGGCTGTAGCACCTCCATTGTTGGACAATACAAACTCTTCAAAAGAAGCGATGGTGCTGGATAGCAATATAGCTGCCAGTTCTACCCCGGTTCAAACTTCAAACTGTACGCCTCCTGTAAGTATACAAGAACATTCAGTGGAGACTGCTGTCCAGTAGAAATTAAAATACTGCTGTTTTATTTGACCTAATGGAATTACCTTTGTATGGACATAAGCTTTTATTTGCTGTTTGTGAGCATCTTGACTAGAAATGTTAATTTTTATTTCGACTAACTTCTGATATCTGGACTTAAGATCATCCGAAAAATCAAAATCCTCCAAAACTTTGCCACAAATGACTCCTTGGAACACAGCTGGAAAACCGCCTACTCATCTTATACAGCACAGTCTTCAATTTGTTTTGGAGAGCTCTGATGTGCCCCCAGGCCTGTATATCAAATGATAGTCACAGGAGATACTAGCACTTGAGGCTACTGTTCTGAAATAATCAAGTGTTAGTGTGTATTGAAAAAAGTGTAAGTGTAGATATACTTATATGTATAGCAAACAAGGCTTTGTGTGCAGTTTCACTCAGCTTAAAAGACCCACCAAGCTTCAACTGCTGCATCACAGCCTTGATACAGCTTCCCCAGCCGACAGAATTATATTGGGGTTGTGGCACACTGTGTTTGTATCATCTGAACTTTTTTGAATTTATGTGGGTCTGCATCTCTGTTCTTTGATTGTGTAGCATGTGTCCTTAGTGCAGAATCTGCCAGTTTTCGCTTGACTGAAATGAACCTGGCAACAGAAATCCCTCAGGGCTTCAGTACTAGTGGGGCTTCAGTACTAGGGTTCATTTTGACACTGACTTAAGGTTACTCATCACCAGAGTTCTAACTTGAGGGTTCAGCGTTCAAACCTCATTTTTTGTTTGCCATATAGCAAACACTTAGGTACTTCTAAGACTCTCACTGTTTGCTTCCTCTTCTGAATTTGTATTTCTGAGCAAAATAACACAATAGCTGGTTGCCTTTCCATGTTACTCTTGACTCTTTCTGTCAGTTTCTTTATATTTGAACTAGATCTGTATATCCTGAGGTACAGCTTGTTGTTTCTTTCAGGTTCCTGTAATTATCTGGATCCTGATCTCTTTCCTGACCAAGTTGTCCTATTTCAGAGGCATCACCTGACTTGCATCTTTTCCCTGAACCCTGAATCTTAAATGCTGCTAAGGACACCACCTCATCTCTGTGACAATGCAAGGGGATATCTGAGTAGCAGAATTTTTATAGAAGCAGACATGTTCCTCCTAGACAGTAGTGGCGCTGCTGCCCTAAAGGCCTCCAATGTTTGATCCTCTATTATTCTTAATTCATCACTTTTGTCTCTCCAAACCTATAACAGACTCTGTATGTGCTGTAGAACTCTTCTATTAATGTCTAATATTCTAGTTGCCAATTAATAGCCATGTCCATATTTTTGTAAACTATTGCCCAAGGTCATGTGAATGAGGGCTGTTTTATAATCTAACACATGCTGAACACTTTTGCTGAAGATGGACAGGTTTTTCTGACAGTCAAATAACAAAAAAATGGGGTTTAAGTAGAAAAAGTCTGCTTAGGGAAAGCAATTCCTTTGAGTATAGGGAAGTGGTAGAAAAAAGGTGATAATACTGAGAAAGTCATACAAAATCCTATGGGGGTTTTATAATGTAATGCTGTTAAGTGAAGCAGATAGGCTAAATCTCTCTGTATATATGAAGAGATTAAAACAGGTTGTAATTGGCTACTATAGTTGGTACATAATCGGTTGGATTAATGCTAAGGCTGCTAATACTGTGTGTCTCTGGGCTTTAGGTGGTGCCATATGAAAAGTCTACGCTTATGACTAACACTGCTGAAACAACATGCTCCTCTGTTCATCAAATGGAATGCAGTCCAAACTCAGCCCAACTTTTAAAATCTGTCTTTGTGAAAAATGTTGGTTGGGCTTCTCAGGTGAGAAATTAATACTGATGAAGGTGGGAACTTGTTCTTTTTTTCCTATTAAACTTGAGAGATATTTTTAATTCCATTAACTTTAAACTAGATTTGTGAGAAATATATGAAGTTGTGCTCTGCTAGAGTTTAAATCTGAACATTGGTAAATTCCAAATAAATACCACAGTGAACTACGCAAGTAGAAGAAACTAAAATAACAGTTCACTACTTCAGTTTCACTTATCACAATTTTCCTGTGGTGCTTAGTGCTTATTTCAGTGTCTTGTCATTTAAATTTGACTCTAGTGAAAAACTGAAGCTGTTAAACTTGTGTCTGTTCACTAATGTAGATGTAAAGGTGTCATGACAAAGAGTTTTTAACAGATATGTACCAGACCTGTGCAAGAATGTACCTACCTATGCAACAGGAAAAGCTGTTTCCTTACAGAGAAACTTTTCCTCTGCTTCTCTGTGGGACCAGCTTTAGATTTAAAAAATGGTTCTCTGCAATTTCCTAACAGGAAAAGTTTGCTTTATGTATAAAAACTTTAAAATGTGTATAGCTGTGAACTCTCACAAATGAACCTTCTGTTTTATGTTTGGTCCTATTTAAAATTTCTCTAGGAGTGGTTAAGCTAAAGGTACTTCTTTTATTTAACCCTCACTGAAAAGGAGGGCTAAAGCAGAGTATCTGAAACCTTAGGAAGGCTGATTCTTGAGATTGTATGAGACTACCTACTCCAAAGTATTACACATGCAGTCTTTATCTCTGAAAGACTGACCAAGATACCCAAGTTACTTCAGCAATTATGAAAAACTTTCAGCCTTCAATTATTAGAAAAGTTCTAGGTATGTCATCTTATGTCTTTATGTCAACTTCTCTTGTTAGCTGACGAGTGGAGCAGTATGGGTTCAGTTTAATGATGGATCCCAACTGGTAGCCCAAGCAGGTGTTTCTTCTATCACTTACACATCTCCAGATGGCCAGACAACTAGGTGAGTCTATTACTGCTGTAAAAATAGTTCTGTTTTTACTGTCAGTGCAAGGCTGTTATACATAAGGTAAATTTCATAGTTGCTCTTCATTTTGTGTTGTAAATATTAAAACTTAGCTTTTTAAGCACTTCTAAGTTGATCAGCTTCTATAAGCTTAATAAAAAAACCCACCTATATAGCTTTGACCGAACTCTGGATAAGAAATGAATAAAAAAGCTGGGAATGCATCTAGTACTTGGTGTCCACAGTATAGCCACTATTCATGTAGAGTATTTAAAAGGGGAGAAAAGTAAGGTTTTAATACTTTTTTTCCAAGATACTGCTAGATTAGGGAGATGGTGTGCCAACATTGACGCATATGCCTGAAGTGCTCAGGAAGTCTTGCATGTCTTTTGGACACTGGCCCTTTCCCGTACAAATATAGCCACTCAGTAACTTGCTTCCTTTGCACAAAGTTTGACACAGTAATACACAGTCTGTTCAGACACTATTGCCACTTTAAACATTTACATGATGTTTTCTTAATTGGAAACACTTAGTTAAATATGTAAAGGGAAGAGGGGCCTGGATTTAAGCGATCAAGCTCCAATGAATGTCCTTAGATGTACTTCACATCCACTTGATTTAGTGGTTTGCCTCTTTACAGGCAAGTTTTGAAATAATTATACTGTCCTGAAATAAAAGTAATTATTTCAAGCATCTAAATTTTGTATGCTTATTTGCCTTTCTAGGTATGGAGAAAATGATAAGTTGCCAGAATATATCAAAGAGAAGCTGCACTGCCTGTCTTCTATTCTTGTGATGTTTACCAATCCAGCTGGTCCCCACTGATTACAGCAAAGCAGGTGCTGGGACACAAGAGCTTAATATACTCACTGACTTTCAAGGGATGTGACTGATCTTACTCAGCTTATGCAGAAATTCTTACAAAAGCTGGTAAAAAAACCAAACGAAAGGGTTGCTCTGTTTACATGTAGCAACTTGCTTGTAAAGTGTCTTACAAAACATGTTTTTCCTCAATGATGGATAAACTTGCTCAAGCAAAACTTTGAGCAACTTTGTTCTAGATAGATTATTCCCAAAAAGTTGATGCTGAATCTTGTATTTTTTTTTCTTCCCCCACTGCTTACTCAGTGCCAACAATCAAGGAAAATGCATCTGTGCTGTTGAAGTGTTTGTATCTGTAAATAACTTACATTTTTATGTCTTACAAGTAATATATGTAAATATGTATATGTTTTATAACTGTTTTAATTTTTTGTAGCAGTAGCTTTGACTTGCCTGCACAAGCATTTTATTAAAAAAAAAATAAATGCAGTGGTAACTGTCCAAATCTGCTTACTTGTTTCATGTTCAAGTGATGGTTTATTGAGAGCCCTTTCCTCTAAGAATTATGCTTGATTTATAATAGGAGCTGAACTGGTATCTTAGAGCATCACATGGTGGGAGTTTAAGGGCTGCGTGAAGCACAAAGTTACTCCTAAGTTGCTGAATTGAGAAACGGTACTGTGCTTTGTATATTCAGTATTTAACCTCTGGCCTAAACTGACTAAACCTAGGAGCACAGGTGATAAGAAAGCAAACTCCACTTACTGTAGTAAAAGGTAGGAAAAAGATGTAAGAAAGGATCCAAAATGGTGTCAGGGAGTGGGAAGAGGGGGAGTTGCAGCAGAGCTGAAAGTGGCTTGTGCATGTGGTCTAGGCATGACAAACTGAGCTGTAAAAGCCTCAGGAAAGAGATGATACTCCAATACAGCTCTTTCAAAGCTGTAAGCACAGCACAGAGCTGAATCACAGCCTTGATTTCAAGTCAGTTCTTACTCATCTAGTCTCTAATAGAGACAATTTTTATTTTGTCATGTCCAAATCAAGGAAATAGCGTGCAAATAAAGAATTTGGCACCAGAACCATAAGAAAAGATATAAGTAGCACTGAAAAGCCTGAAATGATTCTCCAAACAGAATTTTGTAAACACTTCTTTTAGTTAAGAAGCATACCTTCTCATGTTTGACCTTAATACTCAGAATGACTGCATGGTAAAATGACTTGACTATTATAAGTCTTTGATAAACCAAGTACTATGTATAACTTATGTAGGCTCTAAGGTTTTTTGAACATACCTGTAGATACAAGCATGTGTACAAACACAGCTTTCTTAGAAAAAAAACATTCTGGTTTAGGACTTTTAAAAGTCAATTTGATTTAAGAAGCAAGTAAACCTTGATAAGATATAGGTCAGCACTGCATGTTAAAAACTTTCATTATCAGCCACAATGATTATCTTCATTTCAGACATAATATAATCTAGCTTGATGTGCTAGCTCAACACACAAATAGTTGAAGAAAGCCTAAGGGGCAGACACCAGAGGGCAGAAAGGCATAACTTCCTTAGAAGCCACCTGATTGTTCTTTCTAAGCAGTGTGACTTAAATGCAGTTACATTTCATTGCTAACCACCATAAAAAGAAAAAATAAGCCCTACCTGTGAGTACATGAACATGTTTTTAAGAATGAGAGGATGATAATCCATTAACAAGCAAGCCACAGCTTAAAACACAGCTGACCTAGGAAAATAAAAACAAGTCTCTTGGCCACAGAATTTCAAACCTTGCTTTCTTATTTTAATTGTTATGTAAACACATTAATGTGCATGGGCTACCCCTTTTTAGGGACATTCTGTATTCTACAGGTGTTTGCTGCAGAAGAGACTTGAGTCTAGTTTTATCCCCTTAACCCTTTAGAAGAATCCCTTCAACTACCCAAACATTTACATGTTGGAAGTTAACTATCCTGAAGAACAACAGTAATAAAACCTCTAAAACATACATTTTCAGCAAAAACTAAGGTGCAGAACACTAAATCCTAACTACACTAGCAGTTTTGAAAACTCTTGCATTTCTTGTATCTCAAGTAACACCAGTTTCTCATGACTTCAGTAACTTTTCATTGCCGTAACTCCAAGAGCTTCACTTGGAGTCTGTTTTCACCACCAAAACAAAGTACTTCTGGTACTATTTACGATGAGTTAGCATATAAAAGAAATGCTTATAAAAGCAAAGTCCTTCCTCAAAATATTTTGTGATTCTGCAGTAGGAAAGCCTGAGAGAGAATAAAACTTCTGTATTCCATTTAGTCAGTTTTGAAAAAATAATTTAATTCAGCAGTCTTTTAGTGTTTGAACAATTGATTACATAGGAATACTTAATGACATTTAATAGATTCAGTAAGCATCAACTATTAAGACATACTAAGACACATTAAGCAGCAGCTGCAACTCATACTGGAATAATTCCATTTTTCCCCCCCCCCATAGTATTGAAACAGATAAGACAAACCTGTACAACAGATTAGTTTAGGCCCCATTATGAAGGAAAACTATTACTTCACTTTCTAAAATAAACACTGAATGATTCAAACATCAGGAATTCCCGTTTCTCACACCATATTATCAGAAAAAATACGTCTACAAATAATAGTCAACATCCAAGGAGCCACTTTGTTCCTTTTCACTTAATTAACACCGGTTGCTCAGCACAGTGTATTCATTCTCACAAATGACAATGAAAGTGTAAACTATCACGCTTAGTATTTTCTTCTTGTAAAGTAAAGCAAAGCTGTGCATAATTCAACTCTGTGCAGGCTATCCTTGCAACAAAAAGGGTCATTCAGCAAAACAATAGAAGAAAAATTGCACATACGGTTCACTGTAGTTCAAGTAACAGCTACTGAGGCAGTGATTTTCGATGGCTCTTCACCAACTTAACTTAAACACCCAAATCCCACACAAACTGCTTGTGAAGTCGGCACCTACCTTCCTCTAGAATTCTGTCACATTTCGCTGGAAATCCTGGAGAAGACGTATTGATATGTAAGAGTTTCCAAAGTAAGTGAGACATTTTGTATTAACCAGCGCTTACAAGCTAGCAAACCAAACGTCAGAAGGTTGACTCAAGTAGTGATGTTTTCATACAAAGTGCGTACAGCTCAACTAATCTTGTAGTTACAAAGGTTACTAATCCTGATTCACGGAATCAAGATGATACTTCTTTTACTTCTTCCTGGAAAGATGCACGTAACCTGTGACCTTCACAGGGGCATCATTTAAACTGTACACATTTCAAATGTGCCATTGTATTGACCTAACTTGCTCACATCCCTTCCTCTGCTGCCAGAAAAGCAGGATACAAAAGTTCTGTTGCAGCAGGTGTAGCCATATATTAGGATATGACCAAGCTATGTGTTCTGTCAAGGTGTAAGTACAGGTGTACAGTTCTTAGCACACAGCCAACAAGGTCAGTGGTTAGGTACTCCTCATTAAAAAGTAGTAATAAAACCAAGTATTATTTCTGGTTGGTTTTACTTTTTTTTCTTTAAAATACATATTTAACAATTCTCTTCTTGCATCCTTCCATATCTGACAGAAAATGCAATAAGTCTCTTGTATACTATCTCCAACAGTAAGAGAGAGACTACAACTACTCCACAGATTAAGCTAAATGCCCAGCGTGGTCCCAGGTGCGTGTATATTTGGCTCACAAAAACAGGCCCAAGTATTCGTGCTCCACTTCCAGAGGCAGTTAACCATCCCATGTAGATACCCTACAGAAAATCAAAACCTTACATTAGCCATACAGGAATTATTTGGCTTGACAATAATTCCCACCAATTATCCTAATTAGAAAATTCAGAAGTGTTTAAGCAATTGCTTACCTTACTTAACTCATTAAGATACCGAGTACTTTGTTTCTAGAAGTACTGCTCAGCTTCTCTAAGCATTAATTGGAAGGCTCCACTGAGCTAATATTCTATAGCTTTCTAATAAAAAAGCATTCTGGCTCAAAGCATTCAGTCTCTTTCGGCAAAATATAACATGGTAAAAATGAGATAAGTGGTGAAAAAGGAAGAAAATCTTTTGTTAAGCAGTAAGATCAGCTTGCTATGTGTTTTACCACCGTAAAATGTCAATAACTAGAAGTATCACAGCATTTGTAGTCTTTATATAACATACTTAGTAAAAGGAACATTATTCCGTACTGATATTCCAGATATATAATCAGTTGTTACAAAAATTACTCTTCCAGAACAGTCGTGAAAGTCACAACCTTTGGGCTTAGCTGTTCTGAAATTTTCACGCTGCACGATTTGCCATAAACTGTAGCATAAGCCTTGCTTACTGATTCCTCTAGGGACTTGCCTTGGATTTTAAAAAAGAATAGAGTTCCTGGAAACTTCTGCCCTGGTTGAAACACACTATTATTTGGCTAATGAGAAAAGGAATTTTAGCTGGATCACTCATTCTAATAAAGAGGGTGCAAGTCCTGGAGAGCAAATGGAATAAACCGTTTAGGCATCATGCTTACCTGAGGCTTTGGTCCTAGAATTTTTGAGTATAAAGTGTAGGACATGACGTTACAAACTGGATAGCCCAATCCTATTAGTATGTCAGAGCTGATATACTGGGCCAGATAGATCATAGGAGTATTCAGGCACCAGGACTGTGTGACAGGGCAGCCTACGGGTTCTACCGTGTGGTTGGATGGAAGCTGCATTGCTTGCAAACTCCAGAACGGCATTAACATTTCAGTGGAAATTGTTCTGGGAATGGAGTTATTCTTTATTTCTGTAAAAACAAGTTATGCATACTGTTAAGAAAAAATACAATAAAAAGCTTTCAATAAAACATTGCAATGTAGTTCAGTATGACTTGAATTATACCTTGCCACTGGATATTTGGTAGTTTTTTCCCCCAAGGCAGTAAGATAAAGAATCCAACCAAGACAATCAGTAAGCCTCCATGGAGTATGGCACGCTCACCAGTCCTACCAAACAATGAAATTACAATTAAATATATCATTTAATTAAAGTAAAATTTATGAAGGTGTGTCGTGGTTTAGCCCCAGCCGGCAACTAAGCACCACACAGCCGCTCGCTCACTCCCCCTCCCCCAGTGGGACGGGGGAGAGAATTGGGAAAAACCTCATGGGTTGAGATAAAAACAGTTTAATAGGACAGCGAGAGAGAAGGAAACAACAATAACAACAACGATAATAATACCGACAAAGGAATGTACAAGAACAAGTGATGCCCAATACAGCAATTGCTCACCGTCCGGCAATCGATGGCCCGTCCCCGAGCAGTGATTTCCACCCCCCGGCCAACTCCAGTTTATGTACTGGGCATGACGTCGTATGGTAGGGAATATCTCTTTGGCCAGCCTGGGTCAGCTGCCCTGGCCGTGTCCCCTCCCAGCTTCCCGTGCATGCCCAGCCTTCTTGCTATCAGCCCAGCACTAGAAGCTGGACTGTCCTTGACTACTTAGCAACAGCTCAAAACATCAGCACATTATCAACAGCTTCTCTTCCCAAATCCAAAACATATCCTCACACTAGCTTCTGTGAAGAAAACCAGCTCTATCCTGGATGAAACCAGGATGAGGTGCTAATGACATAGCCCATTAGTTTTTTGAAAAGATGCCTGACCAAAACACCTGCAACCAAACCTGCAAAATCACAGTAATTTAAAACTTGTTTTTCTTGTGATTCAAGGGTATAAGACTGACAAGGAAGAAGGCTATGTTAACAGAATAAAGAATAACCACAGCACAGCATCGTAACTGTGTCAAAATCGGAAGTACTTCATTGTCCTAGTAAACCCAAATTCATTAACAAGTAAAAGACTTAAGTGGATTTGGCCTTGCCATAAAGTTTCTCACATTTAGCAAACATACGTAACAAAATCCCAATAAACTCCAAAAACTTACTTTTTAGATAGCATTTTAACCACCATGAAAACAATAACCGATTCAATGCCAACCACGCTAAGGATTATTCCATTATAAAAAACGGCTTCTTTCCTGGTCCAGGAATACATATCCATCGTCAATGGAGTAGCTATACTAAATTGACAGAACAAAATGACATTAATTAAAGTAAAGCTTTTTCAACACAGCCCTTTCCATACATACATTAGCCCAAAGATCACACACAGTGGCACAGAAGCCTTTCCTCCTGACAGACATATCAGAAAACACAGGCTAGTTATAAACTGTCATGCATTATTTATTAAAAATAAATCCACTAGAGAAAACTCACAACTGCGTTACACGACCCATACTCTGAAGCATCATTATCTATTTCATGAAAAGATGATGGAGTTAAAGCAAAGCAATGGTAATACAGAGAAAAGAAAAATCAGGCCCTGTGAGTATAAAAATAACAAACATTTAATACTGTTTCAGTTTTAGCAACTAACCAGTCTCTTAGAAAATTGAGTTCCAAAAATAATGCAATTAAGAGAGATGTATTGTTAAAAGAAATTTTAGCTATGTTAGAGCTCAAAAAACTTACAAAATAAGTCTTATACTCTCAAGGTATTTTGTAAATTTAAAAAAGGAAGTATATTTCGATCTGAGGTAATGTTGCGATGTTTTACTTATTTTCTTATACACAGACGATCTGGGAATAACATACTTCTTTAGGTAAAAAAAAAATGACCATGTAAAAGAAAGCATTTAAGAATACAATTGCATTAACTATATGAAACAATTGTTTTCATCATTACTGAAGTAATCATCACTAAGAGCTTCACTGGAGCTTTTGGAGCTAATCAGAATCATACTTAGAAATTACATAAAATTAAAATAGAAAGCATAGAACAAGGTACTCAACTGAAGACAGTTTTCTCTGACGATTTTAGGTAGCCCAAGTTAAGCTACTTTTTTTTTTTAAACACTTAAAAAGTTGAGGATATGGGTTTGCATCCTTTGAAAAGCTTTCACATTAATGTTTCATATGCCACAAAGTGTAAGCTACATATTTTTAGTGATTACTGACCTTTTAATTCATTACTTTATATTGGTATACATCAATTTGATTGCATATGGTTTTGGACTTCTATTTATGAAGAGTATGGTTAAGAAAATGAGTGCAATGGAAAAGCCTTTCTATGCACACCAAGTCTAACTACATTAATGTCTAAGTATTTTGAGAGAAAATAGACAAACTTACGTTTCAAAGACAGCAAACACAAACAAGATGACAAAGAAAAGAAAATTGATTGCTACCACAGCAACATGGTCAACGTCTCCTTCTGTGTCCTGATCCGGAACACCACTTTCTGCAACAAAACAAAAGAAGACTCTCAACTGCAAACTGAGCTTTTTTTACACCATCACAAATCACAAACTAACGATTTCCTTACTCTTGTCAAGTATTTAACATGCAGGCTGGTGGGCAGGTAAGGCAGTTATATTTTGACAATCTAAGTATAAAGTTTTTAAATCAAAATGGAATTGTTGAAACTTCAATTCAATGTGGGAAAATTATTTCCAATTGGTTATACCATCTCTTTTCCCACTGTAATGCTCGAACTGACAAGTCCTGAGCAACAGCAAAATAAGCAAACTTCTTTAAATACCTTAACAATGGAAACCAAAACACCTTCTGTTCCCCTCACAAGGTCAAAAGTACATAGAGCAGAATGCTCTGCACTACCATGTAGCCTTTATTCCTCTCACCTGGGCATAGTATTTTCATACACAAACCACCCGTGTGTGGTGTGCACATATAGCTCCCTTTTTAAACAAAAAAACAATGCAATACTGAAATGGGTGACTTCCACCGATTTTTAAGCAGTTTAAGATGACCTTTCACATACTTTTTATTCTTCAAGTGAAAGGGTTACTCACAATGTTTTAAAAAATTTGAACTGCCTACAAAAAGGGTATACATTGAACGTAAGCTGTTGCACTGTATGTGGCAATTGCTGTACTTTAGTCTCACCAACCAAACTTGCTTATACAACATACAGCTTTTAATAAGATGCTGTATGTGAAAGCTGATATGCAATAACAATATTACTCAGCATGATACAGAAGAAGAGAGAAGTATGACTGCAGAGTAGAAGTTAAGGGAGGGTTTTTTAATGTTCATATTCACTTAATCCTGTCTCTTGGAAAAGACAGTTTCAACGTGAAAATCTGGAAGGATCCATACAGTTGTGGGTTTTGGGTTTTTTTGCCTTCTTTGTTACCAGACAGCACTATGGACACACCATGGACTTGAAGCAATTTCTGGACCAGTTAGAAAGAGAAGTAGCCTATTTTCCACTTTGAGTTCCAAATGCATCAGATTTTAGAATGCTTCTGAATGCTTGTATGTAATAAGACAGTACTTCAAAATTATAATCACAGAGTAAGTTGTTAAGAAAACACAGGTACCTTCTCCTTCAAAATTGATACTTTTGCACTGCCGTCCCATGTCATCCACACGATGCTCTCTAGAAATTTAGAACTGTTTTCATTAAATACATGTATTTATTTCATCTCCTATTGAGTCAAATTTCTATTGAAATAATTCTAAATGGCATAATCTTATATTCTAATTATTCCCAGCTCCTTTAAACATCACCTGTGAAGTCTACATTTGACTGCACTGGACACCACCATATTCAAGAAAGACAATATTCCAGTGGGAGAATATCACATTGAGCTCAAAAAACTTACAAAATAAATCTTATAACCTCGAAGTATTTTATCAATTTAAAAAAGGAAGTATACATCAGTCTGAGGTTATGTTCCTATGTTTTACTTATTTTCTTATATGCAGAAAATCTGGGAAGTGTGCATCTCTTCCCTCCCCTCACTGCCACAAATCGGCTAATGCATAAAATCAGCCCTTGAGATTCTTAAAGGAAAGACACAGTGTGAACCCTAAAGACAAGCTAACCTTAGCTCTCTTTAGAGAAGGGCAGAAACCATCAACACTAAAAATGTATCAAGGCCAAGCTAATAATCTAACAACTGTAACTTTTTTCATCGGTTTACATTGTAGCTGTCACATCACTATAATTACTTTATATGCATAATGAAAAAAGATATGTATTAAAGGTAGAAACCCTGAAAAATAAATAACAGCTTATAGTTTTAGCACTCCAGACTTCACGCTTATTACTCCTCCTTCTGAGCAGAGTATTATTTGTTACAAGCCACCCACTAAAACAAAGTAGAATACGTCTCTTTTTTGACTTGATTACCTGAATATGGCAAAGATGAGAATAATATTAATAACACCTAAGAGAGCTCCAAATAAAACTGGTGCAGTGTACATGTTCAGCTGAAGATGAACTAATTTCCATGTTATTCCTTCTTCTCCAATAAGTGTAAAACATGTCTGAAAAACTTGAAAATATAAATGTACTAAAAAAATCTTGACAATCATTAAGAAAATATTAGAACACATATATAATAAACACATAAAACTGGATAAGCAACGTTGTTTTAATTGCTAAGTAAAATTTAAATATTCTACCTGTCAAACATTTTACATTTTGAGAATCCTACTCTAAATAAACCGATGGATACCAGTGGGACCTCAACTAGCCAGAAAACTACTTGGTTACATACAAATACACTGTATAAATAACAACATGACACTTAAAGAACGGGAACTGAATTCTGAGTTACCAATGGTTAATTTTCTTGGCCGTGTGCAGACAGCTGATTTACTATTTTTCTTCTTCCTTCTACATGGAAAACCTTGGGACTGGACTATCCCTCCTGCTAACGGCAAGCTACAGAGAAGTTGTAGGGGCTTTTTAATTAAAATTTAAATTGGTGCAGAGCAAAAGATTGTAAGATCAGGTCATTTGCTTACTACTATTAAGAAACAGACTGAGAGTCCCTATCAAATTAGGAAAGGGAATTAACGAAACTTATACTCTATGCAAATCACTCAAATACAGATTTTTTTGTTAGTGTAGATCCTTTAATGCTCTATCAACAGCACTAGTAATAATCAACTGGAGAAAAAAAACCCTTTCAACCCTAAACATTCACCTCATTATATTACCATACACAGAGCACTTCAGCTCTACTAATTAGATAATCTTCATCTCCAGCTACAGAAGACAAGTATGTCAGTAGAGGCTGTTTAGGACAGAGCTGCTGGTCTCTCTTTACAACACAAGGCAAGTCTAATATTTCTCCCATGGAGGCAGAGTATCTTAGGAGGCACAGTTACCCCTGATCTAGCAAACACCCCTTGAGTTCTTTAATCCTTTAGCTCTCTGTAGTACCTGTGCTATGTCTTAAAATTTTTGCCAATATGAAGATACTGTGATCGTCACTACAAGATCAGAAAGATCTGTTGGATGTTATTTTCTACAATGTGTGAGGCAAGGTGAAATTTTCAGTCATTTTGGAAAGGTGGAAATGTTTGCTCAAGTACAGTAATGTTAAATTCCCTTCTCCATCAATAAAGTGCAATTGGGCATAGACTATTTAGTGCATAGTGGTACTTCTTTTCCTGCAGCCAGCAATCCAAAACAGCTAGTTTTTAACTACAAACAATAGAATTTCTTTGGACTATTTCATTTGTATATTTGAATATTTCATTTGTATTGGCATACACAAGTATATATGATCCCATTTATTCAATTTTGATACCACTGACAAACATGCCTTAAAATCCCCAACATAGAGCTGCTGAGGATTCCTACTTCCAATGCCCATTTTCATCCTAAAAAGTATTAGAGAAGTGAGGAAAGAAGCTATGCTTTACCTGGTCCTAATATGAAGCCAACTGCTTGGCAGGCACTGGTATTGGCCATGGCACTTGTTCTTTCCATAAGGGAAGTTGCACCCGCTATATACGATCGAACTACAGCTACATTTCCTTAAAATACAAAACCAAGAAAGCGTTCATGTAAATACTAAGTTATATACTTAAATTATCTAGTTACATTTATTTTAGGGTTTGGTTTTTGTCTTATTTTGCAAGAAAATAAAACCCAGAATCCCTCTAGTATTAATACATAACTGCACAACTACACAATTTTATTATAAACTAGTATTGGATGACTCTTTGCTTTGTTAAGTAGTAAGTTATCATTAGTTATCATTCACATAACAGTAAATACAATACTAAAATATCATGTTACTATCTTACACACGACATAGAATTTAATAATTTTCAGAAATGTAAATTCTGCTGTGGTTACCTGCTCCAAATCCCACAAGAGCACGTGCAGTCAGCATGTAGTATTTGTTGTGTGAATGAGGTACATGGACATAGGCATAAAGACAATTAGCAGCTACTGAAATAGCAGTTGAAACAACGAGAGGTTCTCTCCTTGGCCTGTAATTGGACCACAAGCCAAAGAGGGGAGAGGCAACCATTTGGCCGATGCTATATGAAGCTATAATCCAGCCCAGGAAACTCGCATCTGCTGTCGGATCAACCTGCAGAAACAAATTAATCAATTCTATGGGTAAAGTATTATAGTATTTTATAATATCAACAAAACCATTTTAGAATCAGTACCCTGAATACCTAAGACTCCTCATTGTAATTCTGAGGGGGGCATATGGCACTATGCAATGCAGTGTCAAACCTAAGCTATCGCTAAATAACTTAGTGTCTCTACATGGCATTGTGCAGCGTTTAGTATCAATACACCGCTCCAGGTCTCTGAGGCAGTTGTTTTCCCATAGTACTTTGTCTGGGGCCATAAACCTTGGCTAACTCCCTCCAGCAGTGCACCAAACCAATAAAAAGTGCTTTGCTTCCAAGACTAGAAACGGCTCAGTTGCAGCAAATTCAAATAGTTTTCATACCGCACTGCTGATGCTATAGGCTATAGACATAACTTAAGCAGTATGGTAGACAGTTTACATGCCAGGAGCAAAGAATCACTCAAGTCATCTCTGCACATGCCTGAATCTGTCCTCATTTACAAGGCTGATTGATGCATTTCCTTTTCTTCTCCAAGAATTCAGCACCAGCCTCAATTTTAACCATACCACTAGGACCCTGCCCAGAATATGTTCTTCCAAATTTGCATTTGGAACTTCCTTCTACAATTACAGGAGCAGTAAAGTCCTAGCATAGATTAAATTAAAGTTTGAGAGACCTTTTATGCCACTTTTAACAAGAATGCAATGAAGAGGGGGAAAAAAAACCCAAACAAACTAAAAACACTATCCAGGAACACAGGTAATTCCCTATTAAGGATATCAAGAAGGTCTATGTGCAACAACTTACAGAGCAACTTCTGCCTTCAGCTTCCCTTTTTTTTTCTTTTCAAAACACAGATGAGTCTCGTGTATTATGTTTTAACACTACAAATGCATTCAGATAAAGAGATTTCTATTTGATTCACTGTCCAAGAAAACAGTGAAATTATACTGGAAAACCAAACATTTCTGGATTACAATGTACCTTTATCAATTCAGGAAATCAACTGACAGATTTTACATGAAATAACAAAAGCTGTCTAAGCAGATGGCAAAACAAAAGTCTCTTATAACCACACACTTCCCTTTACTGTTTCTTTTCCTAAATAAAATGCCAAGTTTTGTATTACATACTTTCTGAGCAGGAGTTTTCTGTCCTTATTCATTTAAAAAAACATATTTACAAACCTTTTGGAGATATGGCCACACAGACATAATAACAATTGAGAAACCTGCAATGCAGTAAAAACATAACAGAAGTTACTTTATTTGCCATGTTTATCAGCAATTCACTTTACTGAAACAGTTATTAAAGGTTCATTCTTCTGCTCCTAAGTGTATTATAGTCTAAAACTGTGCATCAGTCTGTCACCTCAAAAAATTACATATTATATACTCATTTAAGGAGTGATAATTCCTCCTAAAAGGAGGAACTATTTTTAAAAGGACATTTTATAGGTGCGTACATACCAAACAAAAAAACCTCTTATGAAAAAAATACTGATTTGTCAAGCAAACTGCATGGGATTTTTCCTCCCACCAAGGTCCCCAGAGTAATAAGAATTTTTTGATATACTGACATACTTGTATCCATTTATCAAAGAAATTCTAATTCATCAAATTAAAAAAAAACACTTTTGAAAAAAAGTGATATTTTTGAAAAAATATGTTTTTCAAGATCATTTCTACATCCAGAAAAAAAATCAGCAGAAGTAAAAAATTACCAGAATTCTCATTACTGGGGCAGTTATTTAGGAATGAAACAGTAATTTGTTCTGCAGCAGAGAGGCAAAATCCCATAGGGGAAAACAAGTTCTCATACACATTTTGAACATACACTCCCACAAAGATCTTACCTTTTAAGAAGTCAGCATTACTTCTGTTTTCATTCCCTAGAAGTTTCACTTTGAATGATAAAAGTGTGACCCTTGTTTTGTTTGGTTCTGAGCAATAACCTTGCTCTGACACTACCTTTTACCCTGAACTATTACAAAGCCATAAAACAAAAATCTAATATGTCATTTAGTCTCAAAATAGAGTATTATTTAACTTATCTTATTAAATGTAACTCTCTGATTTGCTAGTCCTATCTTCTCTTTTGAAGAATTGGAAAGCGCACCTTTCTAAGGTTATAAAAGAACAGTAGTATTAAAGGAGGTATGTTGAGATGTAGAAAACCCTGTAATTTTCAAACAAAAATGTATTCATTAAGCAAATAACACTGAAATCCACCTGTTTACTCACCTACACTACTAAGAAACATAGTAAGATACATAATCCAGATGGATCTCCACCTGCTCTTGTAATGCTCTTGTGTTTCCACAACATCCCTGTTTTTGAACCAAAAGTCAAGAGAGAAAGAAATCATTATCACATTCTTTTCTAGTTGTTCCCACACTGAAATAATTTTTCACAAATGTCTCAATACAATTGTGTAAATTGTTAGGCAGGAATGGACTTCCACACAGCAAAGAATATAGAGAATTTATTTGAGAAGCAAGCTAATTTTTCACTGAAAAATACTAGATTGACAAATCAAAAAGCTAACAGAAATTCTGTCACATACCATTGCATTCAAATGTTACACAAAGAGAGAGATCTTCAATTCTGCAATCTTTGTATAAACACTTTGAAGCATCACAGATACCATGTATAAGCCTTAAAAAATGCATATTAAACCCTAAAATCCGAGACATCTTCTCAGAACTGTGACTTTAAAGCAAAAAAAAACCCAAATCTGAACAACTATTTATTAGACTAAAAGGTATGGCCAGTCTATTCTTACCATGAGAAAATAAGTATACAATGTAAAAGATGTGTGTAAGAGATACTGCTGAAGATTGAGGGCTACAAAAAAATTTAAAATAGAAGTTACCAACTTTGTGAGCACTAAGTTATTTTTCTAAAATTCCTAAGAACCTTCTGATAGTCACATACTTTTTTTCACAAGCAAGAACATTTCAGGGCTCTTCTTTTGGTTTTGAAATATTCAAAACAAACTAATCTCTGTCCAAAAGATGCAGACCTAGGTTATATATGCCTGAACACAGTTTATCAACATTGTTTATACAGGTCATACACAGACTTAGGCATACACGCAATTTTAAAGCTCATCTAGCTATTCCACATCATGATTTGCACATTTATTTCTTGAAGTGTCTTGGTTCAATGAAACTTTAACCACATAAATGATGCTTCTAAATGCACTCCGTGATCCTATTGCCCATCCAGCATAGGAAGAAGTCAGTCAAACTCTTGTATATGCTATGCATATGCTGTGTTTGGTTACTTTCAAGATTTTAGTTAAATCAAGAGGTACGCTTCAAGTAGAACACCGGCAAAGAGAGCAGCAGCCGCCACTCCTACACGTTCAAGATACTGTTGTTTTCCTGACAGAGCGCCCGGGGAAGGCGGCTCGGACTGTGCCCCCCCCGCCGGCTCTCGAGGCGGGCGGCGTCCCTCCAGCGTGGGCCTTCCTTGAGCGGTAAAACACCCACGCAGGGGAGACGGGGACTCGTCACCCACGGGTCGTTCCTCTAGTGCCTCATGGGGGGTGTCGCCTCAACGCCCTCGGAGCAGGGAGAGCCGGGAGGCGCCTGTTGGCGCAGCTCCCCTGCGTCCGCGGCACCAGGAGTCGCCTCACCGCCTCAGAAAGGAGGGGCGCGGGCAGGAACAAGCCCCTACCTGCTCTCCTCTGCCGCCGCCTCCGCCTCTCCAGGGTTCAGCAAAGGCTCCTGCCCCTCAGCAGCCGCCTCCGGACTGAAGACCGCGGCCGCCATACCCACCCGCGGCCGCTTCCGAGCCCCGTGGTGCCGGGATCCACCCCCGACCCCTCCCGGCCGCCCTGCGCGCACACCACCGCCAGAGGGCGCACGCGCCGCCACCGGTGGGCGCTGCCGGCCGGGCGGGAGGGCCGGGGCCTCCACCAACCGCCGCGGAACCAGCTGAGCGCGAGAGCCAGCGCGCGGGGCGGGGAAGGCGAGGTGAGCACTGGTCACGTGCATGAGGCGTGGCCAGCGGCCTCCCGCGCGTTCCCGCTCAGCGCCTGCGTGCGTGCGCGCGCCTGCCCGCGCGTGAGGCCCGCCCCGCCCTTTTTCCCTCCTCCGTCGGTCTTCCCCCCCCCCCCCCCCGACTCGCCCACCCGCCCGCCCATGTGGTGCCTCAGCGCCGGCAGCGCCGGGCCGTCGGGTGAGTGACCTTCGCGGGGTGGACGGGAGGGGACGGGAAGGAGGAGCTGGCCCGGGTAGCGGCGGTTGCTGCCTGCGCGGCCCTCAGCTAAGGGCGAGGAGGAGCTGTGCTCTCTGGTGGGGCTTCTTCGTCCCTACCGCTGGCGGGCTACCGGCCCCTGTCCCGGCGCAGGGGGATGGCCTCGATGTCCAGTGCACCCCCGGGGGCTGAGGGAGAGCGGGCGTCCGCGACCCCGGGGTGTTAACGGGCCATCGGGCGCCTCCCCCCGCCCCTTCCCGCGGCCGCTGAGGGGAGCGCGCGGCTCCCGCTCGGGGCGGGCCGAGGGCGGGCGGCCTGAGGGGGCTTCCGCCAGCCGGCGGTGAGGTGGTGGGGGCCGCCCGCAGCCTTGGGCCGGCGGGGTGCCGGGCGTTGAGCCCTGCACTTTGGACCGATAAACGTTCGGGTTAGGCTCCTCGTCCGCTGGTCGCAAGCACAGAGCGAGTGGAGGAAGGGCAGGTAGGCAGCGGCAGGGAGCTCCTCGGCGGTCGGTGTAGCGCGTCGGGCTTGGGCCCCGTTGTTTATCCGCAAGCTTCCATCGTGTGAAATTGTTGTGGGGCTTGTTTCTTACTCGTCGCCGTGACTTCTTCGTGTCTTTTTTCTTTTTTTTTTTTTCTTTTTTTTTTTTTTTGGTAAGCAGCCTTTCTTCTGTTGAAGGGAAAAGGAAAAAAAAAAAAAGCATGACCTAATTGGAAGAGAGATTTTTAAACAAAGTAATAGGCCAGGGAAGTTAAGGACTCAACCTTCTAAAATAGATACACCTTCTTTGCTTTTTCATGTTGACTTCTTAGTGGAAGCGGTTTCATATTCATGTAAGGAAGCAGTAGTCTGGGACTTTAATAAAGTCTTTATGTACTTGCCAGTGATGTTTTTCTTGTAACTGGAGCCACATGCACTGGATAAAAAGGAGTAGCGGACCTTTCACATGTTGGATTTTGGATGTATTTTTGTGTCTGTTTTTGTGAAATAAGTGTACACACCAAAAATTATAGTTACTGTACAGTATGAAGGTTCTTAGAGCAAGAGCCTAGTTATAATTTATCTATAGGTTTCCTTCTTCTCTGGAAAACATTATTTTAAAGTGTAGGGGTTTTTTTAGTGGATCACTTCTTAATGTGCTTTTGTACCTGTTACAATTTCTATTCACAACTTACAATTATGTAAAGCTTACCATGTTATCAATATACTCATTGAATATTCATAACATGCATACTGTTTCTTGGGCTACACAACTATGCAGCATCTTTATCAGGCCACTGCTTCCAGCTGACCTGTCTTACAAAGGGATCGTGATGTGATATGTGTGATGGTATCAAGTGGTGGAAATCCAGTCGCATTCTGAAACAAGCTTTGCTGATTCTTTTCTCCAGTTCAAACCCTCACTGCTAAAATACTCTATTTGCTTCTACTGTGAAGTTATAAAACCTTAGCCTCCAACAGTTGGATTTGCCTTTTCTGACAGTGGAAGTATTTGTAACTGTCTTTCTATGTAGACATTGATGGGCAGTGACTGAAGCGTGTCCTACCCTTTTGTTACCAAGATAAACAACATAGGAACATAACCTCTATTTTATCTCTGTAATATTTCTGAGAAGTTCTATAATAGCATGCTTCATGTACTTGGAATATTTTTTTGGTTTAGTGTTTTCTCGCACTCTTTTCAGTAGTGGTTTAATCTTGAACCTGATTAATTGAAATATCCTGAATTACTTTAGAGTCTTTATTGAATCAATGAAATAGAATACAGGATGAGACAACCCTTTCACCTCAATCAATGTTGCATTTAAATATAATGCACTTGTCTAGAAATTTGTTTTGGCATTCCCTTAGTGCAACAGAGCTCACCAGGCCAGCCTGCAGATTCACAGCAAAATCAACATCTTCATGTTTTCTCTCTTATTTGGCTTTTATTTTGGAGGGGATTTAAAAAACCAAAACCAAGAAACAACCAAACAAAACATGCAAGGCTGCTTTGCTAAGCATCAAAACATTCATGAAAATTTCTTTTCACAATTACTGGTAAGCAGTGTACTGACAGAACTGCAAATCTAGTTTTTGTATATTTTTGACAGCGTAAATCTACTCTTCTGTGTGCTTACTCTGAACTGACTTCCAAGCCCCATAGAGGGTCTGCTCCATATTGCTGTCCCTGTCTCCACCACCCAGTTCTCATCTAGCACCAGCAAAATACCAAGCTGTCCCCCCGCTCCAAAAAGTGGTGGAGGGACCTTGCAGAGGATGCCAAACATTTCCCGTCTGACACCCCAACAAGCACATAAGGTCAATGGATATCTCCAGAGTAGGCAAATAAAAAGCTTATATTGAGGTGATTCTATTAGACCAAGCAGATATGGATCAGAATGATAAGATTACAGAGTCAGCTTTTTGGGACTGGTGGAGTAGGAACTAACACTTTCTAACAGTGTTAAAATAGAAGGTCCCCACTTTGACTTTCTGGTGATTTCAGGTACTTATTTCTGCCCTGTAATGAGTGACTGTAGAACCACTGTGGCTTTCTAGGATGTTTATTCTAGTATTCAAGTGCCTTAACTTGTCTATAAATTCTATTTTGATAGTAACTTACTCTAGGTGTTAAAGTGTTTTTCTTTTTTCTGTATATTGAGTCTTAAGTATTGGCTTTTTAGAGGTGCAAAGGAATGTATTTATTAATCTGACCACAATTTTAACTTGTTATATCAGACAAGTTTATTTTAAGAATGACCATATTAAAGTGTGGCAGAATAAATTAATTTTTAATTAAAATTTAAGAAACCTAATATTAATTAAATTACACTATTTTGGAGTGTGATGAAGTTATTTAGACCATTTAGTATGGAGGGATCTGGAAATACTAGAAAATAGTTGAAGGTAACTTACTAACCAAGTCTTTGATTATTAAATCTGTTATTTTCTTAGGTGTACACAGATCCTGGACCTTTTTATTTTTTTAATTGAATAACCTATATCCTGCTGACCAAGAAACCAGATTTCAGTTCTCTGCTTTTCGTTCCTTCCATGTTGGAAAAGCACAGTAGTGGCTCCCTGTTCACTTTGGTAAGTATTGCTTTGAAAATAATACTAGCTTGCCTAAAATCTTGTTGGCTTTAGCGATAGTTGAGCTAGTGTATTTGCTGAAGGAGAAATGATACTAGTAAGGATTTTGATGGCATGATTCCTGTGTTTTTTCCCTGAAGGCAGTGGGAGCATCATTTTCAAAACTGTAAGAAATGAGTTGGCAAAAATTGGAAAGGAAGGGCTAAAATAAGAATTAGGATATATGTTTAAGACACCAACGAAGACAAGCTTACAAAAAAAAGATTTCTCTGCATCAGTGACTGGAGCTACTTTTTTTTTTTCTTTCTTTTTTATAAACAAATAATTACGTAGCCAGAGAAAACCAAATATTGTTTCAAGCTTTCAGTTTGAGATGTGTTTATGAAAGCCCATGTTGACTGAAAAGTTTTTGCCATCAGAGCTATATTGGCAGGACAGAGATCAATGCCACTCTTTGTTTTATCGGTTCAAGTAAAATACAGTTAGGACTGTTTGAAGATGTAGTTTGGTGACCCTATGTGCATCTTCAGTTGGCTTGTCATCAATTATGTAATACATTTCTGGTTATATTAGGCATGTTAAATTCCTACTCCTAAATTCCATTTTCCTAAAAAAGATAGAGTTTGTATTAACTGCCTTTGTATTTTGTTTAAAATGAAAAGAATTGACCTGAATGTCAAGGTTAACTTCCTTGGAATAAAGTGATACGGCTTTTCGATTAATACAGATACCAGAATAAGAACCTACTTTGTGTTACAATCAATGAACTTGCCACTCAAGTTAACCCCTCTAACTGCCTTATTTTGACCTGTTCTTTTTTCTAGATGTCAGTTTTCTGCTAATGGGTGTGAGTAAATTAGATGTCTTGTACAGAAAGCTTCTCCTCACTAAGCTTTTCATCAGAGGATGGGGAAAGCCAGAGGATCTGAAAAGGTGACCTGTTAAAAAATAACAGCATAAACAGTACTTTATATTAAAAGAAAAATACGATCTTTGAAGTACCAACAATTTTTACTATCCTATTAAAAAAAAAAAAAACAAACAACCAAAAAACTAAAAACCCAAACATGTTAAAGTTTGTTTTGCTCAGGAAATCATGTGTTTCCATACCAAGGAACTGGATTTAAAATAAGTCCTAAAGGGGTTTGCTAAATGTTTGTGTTTAAAGAGGCTCTTCTTGAGGGGATATCTACGTGTCCAATTACATTTTTCACTTATGCATATGTGATAACATTCGTCAAGCAGCATCTCTGACAGTGTTTCTAAAAACAAAACTTGCTGATTTTTTGCAGAGGAATCATTCTGTTTAATGTTGAAGAGGATCTTGCTAGCTTTCTGTAACTTCTTAATAATAATGAGCTTTAAAAGTGTAAGATGTAATCAGAAGTTTCTCTCGTAGCCCAAAGTAGTAAATTCATTCTTCTTAGAGGTCTTGAAAATAAGAAAAAATGGAAGTACCTCTTAATTTTTGAATATTTACTGATTTTTATTAGTTATTATTAAGAATAACACCTGGAAGTTTAGCATTTGCATCTCTTAAGTAAAATTAAGTGACTGAATATATATATTCTGCATCATGTAGTATTTAAATAGAAAAGTATAAATCTGCATTTAATAAGCTAATTCCTATGTATTTGAAAATCAATGAAGAAAACTTTTAAAAATACTGAAATAAAATTTTGTTCACTGTGGATAGCAGTTGAGTTATGTGGGGGCTTTTTTTTAAGTCCAAATGAAACATCTCATCTGGAAGTGGTGCTTGGATTGCTCTGTATGTCTTATGTCTTTCTTCAGTTGATTTTTCTGTTAAGTAGCAGACTTTCCTGCAAAACGAGAATGTTGGATTTTTAAACTGTTTAGTTTACTTTTGTTGGAATAAGCAAAAAATGTGGATTTTGTTTTGATTGCAGCATTTCTGTATTCTGTTATGTGTGTGTATCTGAAATGGGACATTTTAATGTTATCAAAAGCCTCTCTCAAAAAATTTTAGGTTCTTGGTGAGACATGATGAAGTTTCATTGTCCCATCCCCATCTCCGCCCCCCCCCCCAACACAATTACTATCTACATAGGAGGACTTCTGAATAATTCTACTATTAGCGATTGCAGTACTAGGCAAGGCTTTTCTCTTGCATGGGGTCTATAAGGATAATCACACTAATGTCAAATAGCAATAAGGAAGCATTGGTAGTAATAATGGTATTGGCTATGGCTCTTCCTTTTTCATAGTGGGGGACAAAACCTCTCACATGAGATCAAAAGCTGGAGGGGATACATAAGGCAGGCTTGCTAGCCTGCTGGTATGAAAAGTGGAAGACTAATTTGTTCTATGTATTGCCCTTGAATGGGAAGAAGATGAGCTGTCCCCCAGCAGCCTGGCTTCACCTGGATGAAGAAGGAAGAATACCATCTCCTCCTGACCCCTCACACTGGCTAGTGGGAGAAGGCAGTACCGTTCCCTAGAAGGCATGACCTGTCATGCCAGAAACAGTGTCAGCATCTTTTTTTTTAAACTGATCACTGTGAAGCTCCATTAGAAGAAATTATTAAATTTCTTATACTTCAACCATTAACTGAGATTGACTGATACTACACACTACCCTGCCTAGATGTAATCTGAAGTTTTATGTGCTGATGACTGTTGATATCCTAATGCTTTATCCTCAACTCATTATCAAGAGTTGAAATTCTGGAACACTTGCAAGTTTAGCCTTCGGTATCCTCCTAACTACAAAGGAAATACATAAATGCGGTGTTTTTCAGGGGATTTAGTGTCAAGCAAAATGTCTCTTCATTTAGTTTATTATCTACACTCACGACTCATACCTTTACCATTATTTTCTCCGAAATACTTGATGCACGTGCTGTTCTATATAAGAAAAGGCTATATAGTAGAGCTATTTTTGATATGGTGGTAAACTGGATTTTCTTTCCTCTGCTGTTGGGAGGTGAACAGATCACTCCTTTTATATTATTGTTATGTACTTTCCACATAAATCTTGTTTTAGTTGCTTAGGTAATGTTGTTGTGTGTATTTACAACCATAAGAATGAGCAAGTTATTCTTAGCGTAGAGTATTTAAGGTTGACAGGGCCATCTTGAGGGCATCTAGTCCAAATCCCTATTCCAAACAAAGCTAACTTCTTAGTTGATTCAATTCACTTGGCACCTCATCCATTTGGGTTTTGAAAGTCCCTTGAGGATGGAGAATATTCACAGTTTCCCTGGGCAGTCTTTTTTTGGTTCTTAACCACTAGTTCCAGTGGGAATTTCTTATGTTGCAACACGCAACCGTTGCCTCTTATCCTCTCACTGTATACCTCTGAGAACAGTCTTGTTTCATTTTTGCCGTAAGACTGCAGCCCATTTTAGTAGTAGAAAAAAGCAACTAGATTTGCCCCTTAGCCTCCTCTTTCCCAGGCAATGCAAACCCCTGTGCCCTTGACCTGCTGGCTGCCCTCTCACTAAATGCAGAGGGTATGCCATTGGTTTTCCTTGCTGCAAGGATGTGCTGCTAACTCATATTCACCAGAAACCCCATGCCTTTTCCTGCAAAGCTGCTACCTAGCTGGGAAGTTCCTAGCCTGTATTGTTACATGGGACTGTTCTGTCCTAGGTGCAAGATTTTGCAGTTTTATTGTTGAGCTTTAGGATGTTTGTTGATGTGTTCCTCCAGCTTATGCAGGTAGGTCTGAATGGTAGCCCTACCTTCCAGCTATCAACCTCACCTTCCAGTTTGTGTCATTGATGAACTTCCCTAAGTGCTGCTAGTAATTTATTTCCAGCTAGACTTCAGATTGTTGGCAACTCCACTTTGATGTTGGCAGTCCAGCCTGTTCGTCACCTGTTCAGTCTGTATTGCCCCAATGTGGCTACAAGGATGTGTAAGTGTTAGGGAAGTTTCTATGTCTTAATTTGGCCCTGAAAAATTACTTAAGTTTTCAACACATCAGGTGTAAAATACTACTTAAGAGCTGTGCAACCGCTAGCAATGTACCTGAGCCTTGTTTTTTTAACTTAAAAACATTCTTATATACCTTCCTTATGGTAGCCTGATTAATCTGTAAGTGCAAAGCTGCCTTCGTAACTTTGATTTTCTTTGTGGCTTTCTTTAGGTCCTCAACGTTTTTTTATATCTATATCTTTTCTTTTTTTAGATTAAAAGTTGAATCTTCTCTACTTGTTTCCTTTCAACAGAATATTTGAATTCAGAAAGATTATTGGAAACCGGGAAAAATGCCAGACGCTGGTTTCAAAAGATTACCCAGTGTTCATTGACAAGGTACTTAAAAGCAGGAGGTGATGCAGTTTAACTAAGTTTCTTTTCCTGATGGTATATGAAGGTGAAATCAACTTAGTACTTACCAGGCTGCTTTTACAGGATAGAAGAATTGAATCTTGATGTCATGTGCGTCCATATTTTCCTGATGTATGACGTTATCACAACGTGACTTGCTGCTGGGATTGGCAACTGGGGACTTCAGTTAGGGAGTACATAGAGACAGGGTGATGAACTGCACCTCTGTCAATATTGGGTTAGCTTTTGCTGAGCACCAGCTTTGTAGCAGGTGGCATTAATTGACTTCGCTGGTGTTCCCAGTTGCTCTGTATCAAGAAAAGGACATGAGCATTTATCTGTAGAGGCAAAAGAAATCAATGTAGGGTGAGCTCTCAAATGCTCTTGATTGGAAAAAGGAGGCCCTGTGCTTCCAAGTGAGGTGTGCAGATAGAAGTAATCATTGCCCTGAAGACTTTTCCATCTAGAAAGTGTGAATAGGGGGTCAGAAATAAAGAGTAGTTCTAAAGTCAAATAAATGCTCTGGTGGTCAGTGCTGTGGCAAGCTAAATACTTTAACAGTTTGCTGTTTCAAATTTTTTTTTTTTTTAAATTGAGCTGCTGTTGATAGAACTAGGAGGTAATGGCAAAAATGTGAAGTGGGGTTGGAAGGGATGGGAAAATGAGCAGTTACGTTGGTTACTAGTGGAGAATGGAAGGAAACTGAGAGAATAAAGCAGTGGCTGTACAGATACTGTTTTATTTTTTCCTCAGTAATAAAATAGTTGGGGGGCTAGGATGTCAGATCTTAAAGCTCAAAAAATGCTCAAAAATTATGTATTATGGAAGTTATTTAAAATGGGCCAGTATTACACTTTATTCCTTGATTCCTTTAATAGGTCATTTAATAAAAGCAAAGCTTGAAACAAATGTTTTGACTGTGTTGATAACATGTATCCCTATAGTTGAAATAGACCTCAGCTTTGGGGTTTTTTTAAGTACATTTTTATCCTATAACAAATTAATCTACTTTAAGGGATTGGCTTTCAGAGCAAGTTAAACACTGATATGAAATATACTGCTCTCATCCCATTCTCTCTGTAGGTTGAGGAGCAATCCGACTGTAAAATCCTTGAGGGGCACTTCATTTCCCCATTGGCTCATTATGTCCCAGGTATCCTGCCAGTCGAATCTCTTGTAGCAAGGTAAGAGAAACCAAGTGGTACTTCCTTTCTGAAACTAGTACTGCAGAGAAATAAGAACGGTCTATAAGTAGTTTTATTGTGAAGCTAATTTATTGTAATACAAATTATCTGTAAAATATTTCAAACTGTTTGTACTAATGTGTTGAAATAGATTTTGATCCCAAAAGTGAAAATAAATCTTATTTATTTGATAGTTTAATCTGTGTGTAGAAATCATATTGCACAAATCTATGGAATACCCTTGGTTTTCTTAAATTATTTGTTTGGGTTTTTTTCCAAATGAGCAGGATCCTGTAAATGAAGGGTACTACGGCCAGGGCAGTAGTTGTTTGTTTTATACATACCAGGAGAAGCTGTTTATATGAGAGAAGCATGTTATATTGCATTTGAAGGAACCATTCCAGCCTTCAATTTACATTGAATACAAAAATATTGTATGTGTACTGAAGTAGTCAATTCATTTAATTGTAGCAAGAGAGTCTAGTGCCTTTCTTAAATGGCAAGCAAAAAAAAAAAAAAGCGTCCTAACAGAAAGCTCCCTAATAGTCGGAAGATACCTAATGGCATTTTTTTCTGGTTTCACACTAGCACTGCTTTCCAGTTGAGGACTGGGTTTGGGAGCATAATTTCTGTTTCCTTTTAGTTTTGAGCCAAACTTTTGTGGTGGAATTTTTTTCCCAAGCTTTGTTTAATAACTTAAACATAGAAGTTTGTCAGCTCAAGTTGATAATGGCATTGTCAATTTTATCAATATTACTGGTTGGTGGTTTTACACGTAGTTAAACATGTAACACTAAGGAATGTCAGAAGTTGTTTGATAGTCAAAATATCAGTTCTCTTCCACCTCTCCATTGGTTAGAGAAACTGTCCCTCAACTTTATTGGACTAGTTGGTAGCATATTGGAAATTATAGTATACTGATTGTTTCCTTACCTATGTTCTCTTTACAGTTTGTAGTCAAGTTGTGCTAATTGTTACATTGGACAGTATTGTTACGGTTTTGAAATGCTCTACAAATTTCCCTTAAGATCATAGTGCATTGTGTGAATATTTTTTTCCTGAAGTGTAACACTGTTGTAAGTAACAGTGCTCCATCTTGTGGGGAAAATACTAGTGGTTCAGAACTGGGTTTTTTTTTTTCCCCCAGTAGACTGTACATAACTTGAGTAGCAACAGAAGACATTAAGTGATTGATATTGGGCATATGGAATAGTTTCATGGGTATGAACATACATGGGTGTCAACCCCATGTATGTTGGGTTTTTGATTCTTTTTAAAATTTAAATATATTGCTCATCTTAATCTTCAATTTGAGCTGTTATGCCCTCAGGAGAAAAATAGCAATGCTGTCTAGGAGAGCTAGTCATACTTGTTTAGGCTGCTCTTCATCTGAAGTTCCATTTCTCCACTCGGCAAAATTTAAATTGTGATGATGAGGCAGTGGTCTTTTTTAGGAATATGATCTTTCAGCTTGGCTCCTTTTCTTGTTTGGCATTTATTCTGTCCTACTTTTGGATTCCTTTCTTTGCTGGACCTGTTTATGAAAAATGATATTGCTGAATTGCTGGCAGTTTGCCTGCATGGGTTACAAAAATACTTTATTCTGTCTTTTTCTCTGGTGCAGCTTGTACATCGATACGCTTTGCTAAAATAGGTGTTCATTTCATATAGATTTCAGTTCATAATACCCAGAAGATGGAATAGCAAGCACAGACCTGTGTGCATTCATTTAGCAGGCACTGGAGATCATGTGAGTATGTAAAATGGAAATTTGATTGTTATGGAGAAATTAAATAATCAGATTTTATTTTAATATATGTTTGTACATCTTATCTTTAGCACTTCTGGAGGAGACGCACATTAATGGCACGTCCAATGATTAAAGAAGCCTGTATGGCTTCCCTATTGCTAGAAAATCCTTATTATATCCTTTTGTGGAAAGCATAGTAGTTATTCTTAGCTACCTCCAGAAGGTAGAAGACTTGTATGTACTTTGTGGATCAATTTCCAGTGGACTTTTCAGTGGATAGAAGCCAAGTATGACCATTGTATGAAACACAATGTGGAACACAGTTAATGTAATATGCTACTTTTACAGCAAGTATTGCTTTTCTGATTTTTTTTTTAAGATGTCCTCTACAGCTTCTTATTGTAATCATTAGAGTAGAAGTTCTGATATGAATCTGTTTACTGATCAACGTACTGATATGACTCCTTTAGCCATGACAGAGTGAAAACTATGCATTTTCTACATCATACTGTGTGACTTCTGCATGTATTAATCACAGAAAAGAAAGTTGCCTCTCATGACTTCTCTTCTCAGATACAACCCCTTGGTACCTCAGGTACTTTTGAGAATCTCACTGCTACCATTTAAGATTTGTTTTTTTAAAAAAAATTTAAGTTCTGTCTTGTCATTAACTCATCAGTAACTTTGGTAACACTGTTACTCTGTTTTATTAAAATAGGATCTCTGGTTATACTTTTTTCCTACCCATAGATCTGACAAAAGTAAAATCTTAATGTTGCAAACTACATCATCAAACTACATTTAACTTGATTTAGTTCCAGTTAAACATTTGGAATTTAAGTTCAAGATTTTAATTAATCCATGCTATTTATGTATGTGATTTATTTTATTTTACTTTATTTTTTGTTTTAAATGCCAGTGTTTTATATAGAATTTTTTTACTTTCTTTAACTTGAGTCTTCTACATGGCTGTAGAAAACCTAAGGATCAATTGTAAGTATTACCGTTACATTCATGGATACTGTCTTTTCAAAATACAACTTTTTTTTTCTCAAGAAGCTCAAAGTAGTATAAACTTTGATAACTTATTAAAAAAAAACCAAACCCCAAGCATGGACCACTTGTAACCGCCTAATGTGAAATTGTCTACCCTCTGCTAGATTGTTTTGTCATTTTTTATGTTAAGAGGTCACAGTGATCAGGAAAGTTTGCCACAAGATGAACTTGTACTATAGAGTGAGGCGCAAGCATGTTGCATGAAGGCAAGCAAGTACCAGTTTATTTTCCTGATTCACAACTGTGCATGTGCAAATGCTACAATTAAATTTCAGTCAACTGTGAATAATCTTTGGTCAAGTAGTGTATTTTCCTGTCATAATTAATAAGATTTTACTTTTCCAAGATATTCTAAGGATTTATGGTCAGACTTGTAAATAAATCTGATGTTGGTTGGCTGTTAGTCAGTGGAAACTATGCAATAGTCAGTATTTTACAGGACTTGCTTCCTCAATCAGTTTCTTAAATGTGAATTTAGAAGCCTAATTAGGCAATCCTGCTTATTTTGCTTTTCACATTTTCCAAACCACTGGAGTATAAATGGAATTCAGCAGGACATGTGTCTGTGGTTTTAGTCTACCAATGTTTCTTAAAGTCCAAATATGAGTTGGTGTTTTAATCCTTTTTAATCCTAAATTGGACATTTAACATGAGTAGAAGACTCATAGAAGGTGATTTATTTTTAAACCTGTCCATTCTATTAGCACTTCACCAGAAGCACTGTCTCACACGACAACATTTTAGATTTTCTAGATGTTATTTATATTTCAGCATTTGGATTTCCTAAATCCAAAAGCTTAAAAAAATTACTTTGAAGGAGTAAATTTTGATTCAAAAATAGTTTCTAGTTGTTTAGGGGTTTTTTTTTTCAAAGCAGGTGCTGAATTTTATTTATTTTGACATAAGAACCACTTTTTTTCAAGAAAGTGAATTACATTTACCAACTAAGATGATTGTTGCAAAATTGCTTTTTTGATAGGAAAACAGCTTAAACATGGTGGTTTTTTGGTTTTTTTTAATTGCATTTAGAAGTGTGAGATAATAGGAAAGTTACAGGAGAGAGTATGTGCTGGAATACTTCCATTGGTGGCTTTTTTCCAGTTATTGAGCATCTGATGCAGAAGAATAAATTAAATATTTTGGCAAGGATATTTCTAACTCCGTTCTCAGTTGTCAGCTTAGTATGTGCATGATGTAGAGAAGAATTCTTTGAAAGGAGAGTGCTCAGTGTAATACCTCAACCAGTAATCCTCTTCAATACACGGTTACAAAGCAGCAGCAGTGGTTTTTGTTAATATGCTAGTAACAGTGTTTAATAAATATAGCAGCTGGAGAGGGCTGAGGAATCTCCTAACAAAGCTCTAGGAAAGAATTACATGAGCCTATAAATACTGGTCTGCAGCAGCTATGTTCATTTCTCCTGTGGCTTGCACAGTAAGCTTTGTCCTTGTGCTGCAGGGTGTCTCAAATGTGATTGTATGCTGGCAGAAGAGGCCAGTAGCCTTTTGTAACCTGACTGTGCAATACTGAAAATACACAGTCCCCCCTCCCCAAATTAGAGGTCTAGTAATTGCTCTGTAAAATACTTCTTAAAATTTATTTTACTTTTTAGAGTCCCTCTGATGGTTCAGCTGAATAGTTTTCTACTCTTTTTTTGTTTCTTCTGTGTTTTAATGCTTTGCAGTACACTACATGAATTTCTCAGTACCGTGACAAACTTCCCACTTTACAATTTCAGTCTTACAGTGACACTGATGAGTGCTTCCAAAGCTGACATACTGGTTGCTCTTCAAATGTTGTGTGCAATTTTTCAATGATGTAAAACAGGTAAATAAGAAAAAAAAAAAAAAAAAGGGATTGTTTCTGCAAATGAGATAGTGTATGTCTAGGACTGTATCATTTTGATTCTATTCCTAAAAGATGCATTATAACTTCACAGGACAGAAGATTACTACTAATGAGATTCTAATGTTGGTAATATCTGTTTCTAGAAGACCAGGCTGTCAGTGATATTACATTAGAAGTTTAGCAGGTCTCTATTTCTATCCTCATTTAGATGAAAAAGTACAAGTGCCAGAGAATCTGGACTTGCTTTTTCTCCTGTTGAATTAACAGGAGTTCAGCTCCAGAATTCTCTGGGTTTGTGATCAGGCTTTATATAAAAGTATGTATAGAATAATGAGAACTGTCAAAATCTAATCTTAGAAAATAAATCCAATATTTTCCTTTTCTGGGGAGAAAAGACGATCATGTTTAAAAAATGTCTCGGACCTGTTTGTGATGGGAGGAGCTCTTGTTCTAGAATCGGCAGCTCTTTTGCACTGGCTAGAGAGAGAAGGCTATGGACCGCTAGGGATGACTGGAATATCCATGGGAGGACATGTAAGCTTTTATATTTCCTGTTCAGTAATTTTTGTTTTAACTTCTCATTTGATCATTTAGCATATGGAAATAATTTATTTTATAGTGTTCCTCTCAGAAGTACTTTAAAATAAACATTTAAGAGTCATGAGAAACAAATTGTTGGCAATTCTCACGTTCTGTGGTGCTGAATTAGTATAATCCTCAATGAGTACTGACAAATCATAGAGCCTTTTGTCAGCCTTGACAGGCTTAATAAGAATATAAGCTTCTCACATAGTTATGTTTTTTTCCACAAGAAGCGGGGGTAGAAATGTTGTCTGAAAGAACGTCTGTACTGATAAATTGCTAGTTCTCCCTCTTTTCCTCTGTTCTTCTTGCTTAAACTTTTGTGTTTGAATGCATTGGTTGAAATGTCTCCTCTTTGTAGGCATGTTGTAACTGAGGTGACTTTTGGTATCAGTTCTGTTCTCAACTCATCTTTTTTATCTCTATCATTGGTATTGATTAGAGAAGATTTCTGTGGTGAGGTGGGTAACATTTTGTGTATGACACTGCATATTCAAACTAAACCAGCAGTGTATTAGTAAGATGCTTGAAAGGCTGATACACAGTTAAAATATTACTGCTTGTGTCTCTACAGATAATCGTTGGTCTCTGAGACATAGGTACAAAGCTTATTAAAACAACATACCTCTGTTTTGCTGATCCTTGTTTGTTTGTTGTGAGGAGCTAAGTAAATAATGTTGGTAATGGTAGTGTCTACTGAAAGGGAAACCATTTTCCCCAAAAGCACAATTTTACAACTCTAAATGTTGTAAATGTACAAAGCAGCTTTGATTTACATAAATATCACCCTGCTGAAACAACAACTTCTGTGTTAAACATGCCCTCCCTATCTTATTTGTAAGTTGGATTGGAATTCTCAAACTGATACATGCACCACGAACTGTGCAGGACACTTCAAATGCTGTGTGGGGAATAACTGAGTACTGTATCCTATGGCAATGGTCATATACAGCATGGGTATAGAAGGAGGCAAGACGTGAGAGAGTGGGTTTGGAAACTCTTTTGAAATTTTTTTTTGTAGTCCAGGAAGGTATATTTTTGGCTAGTCCTGACTTACTTATAGGACTTCTGGTACAATTTAAAACCAAGGAAGTAAATCATATTTGATGTTGATCATCTGTCGAATGTGTTTTACAACAGAAGGTAGGTGCATTAATTCAGTTCTTACTGATGGGGAGAGCTGGAACTAAGAAGAAAGAAGTCGGACTTTCTGGTTCAGAACATAGATATGTGGTGTTCTTGTAACTTTTTATTAATAAAAATAGAATAGAATTATAGTTCAGTTGTATAAATCCATTTATTAGAACATCTGGCACAGACATGGGGTATTTTCTATTAAGGGGTTTACACTGTTGTTCAGTTTAGAGAAATAAAATAAAACTTGTCAAGAACATACCCTGTAGGGAACTTCTGTACGGTGAGCTTCTTTGCTTTGTTTTTTTTTTTTTTCTGGGATAAATAGAATATTCACAAAAATGTGTTCCGAGAACTGATGTAATAATTTAAACTTTAAAGGACAGAAAAAGAGTCCACTTGATGTGCTGAATTACTTCTCCTCCACATTTTTCCAGTACACAAATTTAAAAAGTACAGAATTTTAAGTAGTTCTTCTCGAAGATTGCCTTCAGTTTGCCTTGAGATAAACTTGCAAGAGCTTGATGAAAAGGCTTTATTGACGTTTTTCATGGTTTTAAACAACTAAAAGGTCAGAATAAATATTACACTGGGAATTCTTATAGAAAAAACTGTTCAGCCTTGAAATGAATCCTATTCAGAGCAATGTTTATTGTCAGGGAAATTACTGAAGAATAGGCTGTGTCTTCTAAATAGGTGAAAGTATATCTAACTGCCACAGTCCTTAACTGCTGTGGCACTGCATATTTGTTTGATACTGTATAAACAAATAAATTGAAGGTGAGAGAGTACTTTTTACCATATTGTTAATTCAATATTAAAAGATGTAATAAGTGCCTTTGATTCTAGATGGCTTCACTGGCAGTGACAAACTGGCCTAAACCATTGCCATTGATTCCGTGTCTTTCCTGGTCAACAGCTTCTGCAGTCTTTACTACGGTAATTAATATATATTTTTGTTAATACACTAGAATGTAATCAGATACTTAAGTTAAAAGATTTGGGTTGGCCATGTTTACCTTTTCAGTCAGGGCATTTTGTCACCCTTCGACCTCTATTAGTGACTAGTGGCAAAACCCACCCTTCCTGCTCAGAATATACAGCAACTAGTAAGGAAGGTAGTTTAGAGCTACTTCAGTGGGTCATGTACCAGATTAGGGGCTGGGGCTGGTTTGTAGGATGATGGTTAGAGACCTGGTCTGAACATGGGAAGGTGAGGAAACAAGCTGTGAAATCATGTTTCCTTCTGCTTAAAGCCTGGCTTAAATATTTGGGTAATAAAGCTGCTACTACCATGAGGGGTACCTGTTTTCATTACTGGGGTAGGTGAATGAATAGACTGGCTTTGACACCCATCATTGGTTTAGCCCTGTCTAGATGTGTGTAAACCCGAAGTGGGACTGTTTTCTGCCTTTTTTTCCCTTTCCTTTTCTTGTTTGTTTTTTTAAAGGGAGGTGGGTTTCCATGTCCTATGTTATAATATATGCTTATGCTTTGATTACAATAATTCTAAGAGTTACCAGGAAACTTGGGCAGAATTTCACTGGAAAAATCACAGAGAAGAACAGATCGATTTTCTCTGCATATCATTATTTTAGAGTGATCTTTGGGTTTTACTTGTGTACTGGATGCTTGTGTTTATAATCTCAGGGTGTGTTGAGCAAGGCAGTGAACTGGAGAGAGCTAGAGAAACAGTATTTTACACAAACAGTTTATGAAGAAGAAATCATTCAAATGCTTGAATACTGTGGAGTAAGTATAGTTTCTTTTCCCTATTTACTAATATTTACATGTGCAAATCTAAAAATAATGTAACTGCTTTTTACTTACAGTAAAAGTAGCCAATTGTGAGCTAAAACATGTTTGCCTGTTGTTTCCTTATATGCTTTTGATTAAATTTAATCTTTGAAGGAAAACCTTCTGAAAAACAGAAGCTAATATTTTGGTTGTATAATGTGTGTTAAGTATAGCCCTTGCCACAAGTTTTTTCCATGACCACACTTAGTGTAATTTGCAACATAAAATTAATTTAATCCAAATATTAGAACTGTAGATAATATTTCCCAGTGACTGGCTTTATAGTCTGGAAAACCAATAGCCTGGCGTGTAAATATAAAAACGTGTTTTATTGCCCTTTGAAGCAATTGCTTCCACATACTCAATGCTGTAGAATATTTTTAATATGTAGCAACATTAAGTTACTTTTCTAGTTTGTTCAGAGTGCTAGGTCTCTCTATTTCTGTTTCTGTGTGTGATGCTAGCCTTCCCTCAGCTTTTTAGACTTTTATTGCACAGGCAGTTGGGAAAAACATGAGGTAGAGCTTTCATCATTAGCTTCTTGTTTTTTACAAGAAGCTAATTACAAAGGACAATAAATATAATTTATTGTCTGCTTTTTTTTCTCCCCTCTTTCTTTTTGACTAGGGTTGAAAGACTCTTCCCAAGAGGAATTTTGTTGCCTTACTGCTCTTTTAAATTGGAGTGGTAACTTCTTAAAAATTGCTTATACATTGCAACACTGTCTTCTAGACAATTCTGATAAATAACTTTTTTCCTAAGATTCTTTACTTTGTGACAGTCCTTTTTCAAATATTTTTATGACAGGAGAAGAGGGGCTGGAGTGGAGATAGTTAGTTACTCAGGCACTTGCCATTTTTAAGTAAAATATACTCCAGGAATACTGGAGCAGACAAAATGAAGAAACATTTCAAGATGTCCCAGCTTGTGTCTTCCTAGTATTTAGAGACAATAGATTTTTCAGTCCTAGACCTAACATGAGACCTGTTCACATATGTTTATTGCCCAGAAATTTAAGCTTAAATGACTGCAATTATAAATTAAGAGTTTAATATAGAACTAAAACCAAATGTTTGTATCATAAGCTACTATATAGAAGTACTTCCTGCCTTTTTAAGCTGACAGAAAGGAAATTATCAAGAGGTTATGATGATCAGGATTTAATTGAGTGACATGAGGGCTGAAAATAACAAGTACTGTGAGCAGTCCTGTTTTGTATGGGGTTTTTTTTCCTTTTTTTAAAATATTGAGTTGATCTTAAAAATACAGTAAACCAGCTGGTTTAAAGGAGAAACCCTTAATAAATGAGCTGTTGTCTTTGTTTAGACGGATTCTTTCAAGATGGGACAAGACTTTGTTAAAAACTTTCCGGACAGTGTGGACAGTCTGGAGGATGTGGACATGACTTCTGGAATGTTCGACCTTGATTCCTCAGACAAGACTGTATCTAAAGAAGCTGTGCACAGCTTTACCACAAATAAAAGTACTCTAAGTGCCTCATCAGAAAGACTTTTAATACAAGATGCTCCTAAAATGCAGTGCATAAATCAAACATTTTCAACCAGTAGCAATAGCAATAAAAACTTCACCAGCCCACAGGGACTCAGGATAAATAAAAGAAAGAGTGACACTTTACAGAGAGAATCCTTAAGATTCATGAAAGGAGTAATGGATGAATGTACCCATGTAGCTAACTTCTCAGGTATGTATTTCTTTGTTTTAATGTGCAGTTTCAAAAACTGAATAAAATACGAAGGAAGGAAAGGTATTTTCTTCATTCTCCATTGTGTAAACCTGCTGGCACCTTAGCTGAAATATGAAAATATCTGGAGTGTTATTCAGTAGCATCTATTTACCACTCCATTTCCTAATTGGTTTTGTTTTTTCTTAATGGCCAACTAACGATAAAGTGAGTTAAAAATTTGCCTTTTAGTATCTTTTCACAATTTTTTTTCTCTGCCTTGCTGTGGCTATTTTCAGTTAGTGCAAATCTGTATTATTTAAAAGTACAAAACATCTGTGTGATGTGAATAATATCTAGATCTAATTAATCTGCTAATAAGGTTTTTCAAGCAGATTCCAGTAAATGGTTCAACTGTGCACATACCCACTGAGGATTCTCAGCATGTCCTAGAACATACTTTGACTTCAGACTGGTTTCTGACAGTTGTCTTTGAATGTCAAAACATTCTTGATGCTGAGAACCTCTGTCATTTTTTAATTCTGGCATTCAGTACTCTACTGGTAAATGTTTAAAAAAAAAAATCCAAGGATTTCTACACTAGTGTAGATTTCTTGACTCGGACAATGTCCCAGATCACTGCTAGCCAGGGATGTTTTGTGGTGAATACCAGTGAAGTGCTTTCCTTAAAGCTTTAAAAGTTATTTCAGTAGACAGAAAAAAACCTGTAAACTTCATTCTAAGTACAAACATTCTTGTTTATCTAGACACTTACCCAGGTATCACTTAGCTAAAGCATAGACCTTTCTTGAAACTTAAGAGGGCCTGTGAACCTGATGCACTCGTCAAAGTGATGTACTCCTCTGTGTCAGTTGTCTCCCAGTTTTTTTCCTGCTCTGGAAGACATTGCATCCCGTGCCAGGTTATTTATCCTTGAAGTGTGTCTGGAGAGGAGCTTCAGAAAATCTGCCTAATGTGCAGATTTCATGGAAAATTGAATGGAAGACCAGAATTTATCTTAGCATTATATATCCTCTATACATGATCTAGTATATGCAAAAGGACAGAGTCTTAAATTATTTGTGACACCTCATTGTCAAACATCTTGGCTGGTTATTCTTTACCATACCACATATACTCTTTGTGAAGAGAAAACTGGTCTGTGTTCAACACCATTTTGGTGTTATTTTACTCAACATCATTCTGATGTTACTCCTTTTAGTAACCTGATCGGTGCAATTCTGGTTATGAGTAATAAATATATATATATAACAATATGATGGGATTTTCATGTAACTAACACATGGAGGAAACAGAAAGGAAAGTGAACATATACTGCACTTTGTCTGACCTCTCGTATGAAAAGTTGTCTTTTTTCGTGTCCTTGAGGAAAAAAAATTATACAAAGCTTCTACTCTATTGAATTTCAGATGCCTCCTAGTTCTTTTTGCTGAAAAAAGTAGATCTCAGAGAACCAACATGAATGCTATAGTTTTGTTGATAAGAGGAAAGACAGTTGTCCTGTCATTCCTCAAAGACTTGTGAAGTTTTCTGCTTTAAGGGGGGGAAGGGAATTGGTTAGTTTGTTTTTCTACTGATGGCCTCACTACTGTAATGTCAAAAATCAGATAAATTCTGCTGGAGACTTTAGAAAATATAATTTTATTAAAGCTTAGAATAATTTTATTTTTTTTAGAAATAGAGAGTATTTTTACAACAGAAATCTCAGCTGACGTTTCTATTTCTTACCTTAGATGAATTAAATTTTAATTTGTTTTTCTCTAGTTCCAGTTGACCCAAGTTTAATCATAGTTGTACAAGCTAAGGAGGATGCATATATTCCTCGAACTGGGGTGCGCAGTCTTCAAGAAATCTGGCCTGGATGTGAAATTAGGTATCTGGATGGAGGTCATGTCAGTGCCTACCTCTTCAAACAAGGACTCTTTAGGTAAGCTAAACAGTAAAGTTTAAAAATAGTTGAGAGCTTAAACCATAATTTTGAGACACATATTTTTTCTTGTAAAAGCAAGTTTATAATTTCTCTAGAGCAACAAATACCAAATACTGCTTTGAAGAACAAGTTATCAGATCTGAAATAACTTAAAGAGAATGTCAGCATTTCCAGTTTATGAGTCAGTGAAGATGAGGTGCAATATAGCTCAGATCGTTCAGTAAGCCAATGGCAAGAGAATGATCCTTCTCACTCTTGTCTTCCTATAAAAGCTTTTAGTTAGTTTGTGCATCGGTAACTGGAAAATAGGGGTTTTTTAAGCAGTGACTGCTTATGTTGTATTGTGCAGCTGTTGTCTTTTTGCAAATGTTGTCTTCTGGGAATTAAAAAAACCCACACAATTGAAGATGAGAATTAAAATATAAGCTTGACTGCAAATGAGTAGTACTTGCATGAATTCTTGCCCTAGTAATACTCGGCATTGACTTTCTGAAGATAGTTATATAAATGCAGTTCCTTAGTTTTAAAAAGTTAAGTACTTGTGCTGTTAATTTAAAAATATAAGGAGTTAGTAAGACTGTACATCCCATTTAGGAAGTCTAAGCAAGACCAAAAAGGCATAGCAACATACCAGGTCAAGGTATGCTAACCACTAGCTTATTGTTATTTAAAACTTCAGCCTTATTTTATGACAGTTTCTCAAAAATTATAAATTATGCATGTCTCTGACCCATTTCCTGACGTGTTTGAGTAGAAAACTCCTAAAGCATTAACATTTGCAGTCGTATTAAGGTTGGTAAACAGTCCGACTCATTCATGAAACTTGTAACTGGGTTGAAGTGAAAGATCCCAGAAATAAGTGAAGGACAAAGACTACCTAATAGCACGATTTTATTAAAAGCTGTTTTGAAATTGTGATGATAGCTTTGTAAGTATATCGGAATACGCTGCTTATGTCTTCCCTTTCCCAAATTATACAAATGATCTTTTTTCTTTCTTTTAGACAAGCGATTTATGATGCATTTGACCGCTTTCTTCAGAAATACGCAGTTTAAAAATCTTCATAATGTGTTCAAACTGATCTCATTTGTACTTCCGCTTACTGGAACTCGTATTTGGAAAAGAAGCCTCTTGCAACGTTGAGTCACTGACTTTGACTGTTGTAGGTAACAGTTATCAAAAATGGTAAAGTACCAGCATTACTTGCATTTCAACCAAATGCTATTCTGACACACTTGCTTCGGCTTTACCTGTGAAAAAAAAGTGGCAGCATTTATTAGTGCATGAATGGTTCAGATACTTCATGCTTAATCGCATTGTGTATTCCTTTAATGCTGAATAAATTCTGAATTATATATCAGTTGAAAACAGACCAATCTCAATATTGAAAGAATGTAAAATTTGCTGTAGGGCTAAGATGCTCTTCTTGCGTTTAGTGTATTTCTGGTTTCTTCCAGGTACGTTGGTTTCCTCTTGCTTCCTTGTCCCCTTGCTCTTCCTCTTGTGTTGTACGGCTTTGCCAGCTGTCGACCTCTTGTGTTTGTCACTGATTTTCTCTATTATGAATTGAAAATGAGCTACAATAGAAGGGGCAGCATCAAATCTAGCAAAAAGAGACTTTCAAAACTCAGTGAAGTGAAAGACACATTTTCAGTCAGTGTGCCCATGCGATTTTTCTGCCACTGAATTAAACTGTGCCCTTCCAAAAGAATCATGTAGCAATTTGTTGATTAGTTTCACAAAACTAGAATAAGTGAAAATGGACTGTCTAGTAATTAAGTGTTTACATGCATTTAGTTGAATAACATAAACTTTTTCTTCTAGATTGTGTTTTTTAGAATGCTATAGGAAATAAAGATGTAACCATTTGTCTTTAGAAGCAGTGGCACAAAGAGTCTGATTCTAAGCGGTTAAATCAACAGCAGATTATATGGTGCTATAAAGACCTGTTGGAAGTATTTCAGCAGAGGTCCTTTTCAAAGTGCGCTCAGCACTGATATGCAAAATACAGTTTTGCTGTATAATATTAAAAACGTATGTGAGACTAGGGGTTATCAAACCAGTTAGGTTAGCTCCTTATTTTTCAACACTGTTTTTTTAATTGGATGGAAAATTAAAAAAAAAAAAAAAAAAAAATCAAGATTATGAATGCATTTAAGAAAATCCAAAGTCTGTTGTTTCCTCTTTTAGGATCAAAAATGCCAACAAATTACAGTAAAATAAAAGGTTGTCATGCATCAGCTGTATATGGTATCTGTCTACATCTTATTTTGTGGAAACCTCCTGTAACATTCTTCTAAAGCTAGTTTGCAGAGAAGTTGAAACCTGAAACACTGCAATATTAATTTTAGTCCAGTAATGACTGGAGCTACATAGAAACAAACATAAAAATCCAGACATTTCTCGGGACATGTGACTTCTACACCTTTCAAATCTAGCACTTCATTGAACTCCGTGGTTAGCGGATGAAGCTCAGTTTATATAAATATATTCTCTTAAATTTTAGTCTGGCAGACAGGGCTGGTACCTGGGAAGATATCATGGTTCACTTGCAAATCGGATAAGTTCAGGTAAAACTGAAATGCAACAATTTTTAATAACACAAATTATTTAACATAAAGATTTACTGAAAATGCAAAAGAAGTTATATTCTGTTGGAAGTTAAATTGCTTATTTCAAGTGTTTTTTCATCATTTCTTCTGACAAGTATTGGTTTTATATATATTGTGAGCAAGCGTGAAGTGACTAGCACATTTAAATATAGTAAAACACTGAATGTTGGAAGGTTTGAAATCAAATATAAGTAAGCTTACAAATTCAAAATTGAAGGCTTGAATACTATAACTAAAAGATTGATGGGTTTAAGTTTTATGAGTTCATTCATCAACTAAGAGTGTTTTACAAGACCATTGTCTGCTGTTCACCAACCTTTTTATATCTCACATTTTAAATGTATTTGTGTGCTTTATGTCCTGTTTCTGTTGCAGCTATGAGAAAGGGAGATAACTGGTGGCAAGGGGAAGGGCTTGAATAAATGGAAGAGAGAAAAGACAGATTTTGTAAGGTGGGGAGTGAGCCGGAAAAAAAAAAAAATCAACTTCTCCACACTACAAAGTATAACATGCCAAAGTAAATATTTTCAAAGCGCACAATAGTAGGAATAACACAACTGATGGGAACTTGACATCCTGAGGTTATTGTTCTGATGATATTACTAACAAGGTTTAATTTGCCAAAAGGGTGTACTGTTCACAGCAGCAGATTTATGCTAATGTAACTCCTGTTTGTGAAAGTGTCTTTTGGGATAAGTGGTGAAAGATTGGTCTCTGACAAGAATGACAAATCACACTTTGCTGTGTAACTAAAGTAATGTTGCCAAATATGAAAGTCCAGTAAGAAGCATTTAAGAAATTTCTCAGGTTAGAATAACAAAAAGGTTTATTTCTGCCAGTTAGAAGACATGGGAATCTATTAGCTGGTCTGTGAAGGGGGGAATCTTGCTGTGTACATGTTTTTAACTTTTGGAAAATTGACTTTTTAAACCAGATTTTAAAATAAATCCTAAGAAAGCATTATTAATAATCCATTTTGCTGTTAAATGATAATGTGATATAAATCCAGCAATTGCATGAGAAAAATATTGGAATAAGGTTCCTGCACTAAATCCAAATAGCAGGTAAGCCATTCTGTATGTCTTAAATTTATTGTAAAACTGACCTTGATAATTTTTTGGTTTTAATGTTTTTCAATAAAAATTCTAAAAAAACCCAGCCTATTAGGTGTGAGGTTTTTTTCTTTTTCATTAACAGGAATATCGCTGTGATCCTGTAACCCTTTTTATTCCTATTAGTACTGTAGCACAAGAGGAGTCATTGATCTACAGCACAACATAAAAGCTTCACATAACAGTGATATTGCTTTCGTGTTTTTCTACATGCAGTACCTAGTAAAGAAAATAAGCTTGCATCATCTAATTGAGATACCGTTGTGATTCCAGTTTTCTATTTTTCTCTTCAGTGGCTTCATTGTGCTGGAATTTCCCAGACTTATTTAAAATTCTTTCTGCTTTTAAAAGGGTCCAAAATCTGTACAACTTCCTCCTGCTTGCTGCTGTGTTTCAAGCAAGGGTGTGTCTTACCTTAATAAATTCAGAGCGTGTAGTAGGACTGTCCAGCAGTAATTGAAAAAATCACCCGTGCTGTTGATGGTTGCTCTTGCAAGGTGGGAAGGTGGTGGTAGGGGTTTGAAGTGCTGCTGCTGGGAGAAGAAGAGGCCATTTCATCGTCTGCAGCAGTCTGTCATACGAAGAATATCACACGCTAGCTGAAAGGCTGCGTTGAACAGAGAGCTGTAGATGTTACTGGCAGGTGTATCTTTGAGTCATGGTGATGTTTATATGCAAAAAAAAAAAAAGACAAGTCTTGAAAGATCATTGTGGCTTACTCTGGGCAATTGGAGCAGTCATTCTGACTGAAGCTTGCCAGTTGCACACAGCAACTAAGATGCAATCAGTTTTTATTCTGGTGCTTAGTTACGCTGTCTGAAAAGTGGAGGCCACAGTAAAACACCTCTGCATAGTAATACTATGACTGACAAAACATGAATAGGACAAACGGAGCGGGTGGTGCATTTTGTTTACATTGGGAAGGAAAGGCTCAGGACAGAGTGAGATGTTAGGTCTGGTGTGTTATCCGTGAGTAACCCAGGTGGGTTTTTTTAGTGATTTGCTTACACATTTCTCTCCTGGCACCTAAGTGCTGATCACCATCTAGAACAGAACGCATCGAATTGTCAAATGGAGCTTTTTGCAATTTTTTTTTTTCCCCTCAAGTCTGAAAAACACCCCCCTCAAAAGTGAGCTCTCAGCAATTTTTTTTAGCAAAGCTCGATCACTTAGGTTGTGTTACTCTAGAAAGTCTGCAAAAAGGTACCATTTTTATGAAGGAAGGGAGTCGTGTTGCTTTTTCTTACTGAAAGTCATATGCATATATATAGATACTCTTTAAATAGTAAATTGGAAAGTGAAAAACCTTGCATCCTTGGAATGTTATTTTTGCTTGGTAGCTGCTAACATTTTGAGGCAGTTAATATTTTTTTAATTTTATCTTAATTGTCTTTGTCGTGTGTAACTTTTTAAAAAAAGTTGATCATTACGGTTGGTTGGGCAGGGAAGTTTCTTTATCTTAAACTGTCAGGTTCTCTGTCAGCTTGGCTGTACTGATAAGTTACACACTATTGAAAGGAGGCTTGTATAGTCTGTAGGCACGTAATTTCTCATGAAAAACTATTACATGAGTAAAACGCTACTTTATTTTGCAATCCTGTAATTTGCAGTGTTTCCTGGTACGCTTGGATGCTTCTACGCAAGAGAAAACATAAGCTTTAAAATGTAAAGTAGCTCGTAACGATTGTTACTCTCTTGGTTTCATGTAGTGTAAATCAGCCTGTTTTTCTATTTTAAATACTGTGCTCTTAAAGGAAAATGCCAAGGAATTCTGACTTGCCCTGCTAAAAAGTAACGAGAGGGATGATACAAAGTGGACAAAGAGGTATGGATGAGTCTTTGGCAACTGTAAAAGCTTTTTATCTAGTCTTCAGGCCCAGTCCATCCAATGAAGTATAAGCCACCTACCACCTACCACCACGAAGTTAGCAAAACAAGAACATACAAAAACTTCTCAAGCTGTCACATTACTGGTCACCTTTTACTGTTTTTTTGCCTGCCACATAGTTAACCCTTACTCAGTTTCCTGCTTTTTCTTGGTCTGTTCAGGTTCCTGCACTGCAGTGTCGCAGCGTTCCTGAAGCCCCAGCTGGCCAGCACATCTGCTTCCTTATCTTCTAACCTTTGTATGAGAAAAAGAGGAAACAGGAGGTTAATCCCCTTCTTACCAGTGACTTAGGTAGGGCCTGTGTACTTTCATATCCCTCTAACCTCTGCTTAACTTCTGAGTTTGGGAAACCAAATAAAAGATGTGAAAATTGTTTTGAATGGGTAGCGAGACTGATAGTCCTGTTTTCAGGAATGTAGATGTAAATATATACAGATATTGCCCTTTTTCCCTATCAGAATTATTCAGTAAGAATGCTTTCCTCAATTTCAAATATATTTGTCACTGCAATATGCAGTCAGCATATTCTAGGTTAGTAAATTTATTGCATCTGAAAATATGGAGTTCTTGTTGCAAAGAAAAATGCTTCTAAGAGCCTGAAGATTTGCTTTAATATTTCTACCTTTTTTTTCTCTTTCTTTGTATAAGTTTAAAGTGAAGAAAGAATACACGTGGCACTTTCTGTACAAAAAAAGTGCTTAGAAGCAATAGGAATTTTTTTTTCCCTGTTTATGAAAAGAGAAACTCCTCCCTTATTACCAATGTTTGGAGCTTAAATTGGCAGTTACAGAAATGTGCATTTAAAGTATGTAGGTGGCTTGCTTATGGTAGCATAACAGTTGTGGCAAATGGTTTAATTTCAAGCCCTTACCACAAAAGGTCATTAATTTCCAAATATCTTGAACAAAGCAGCAAGCACCTCAGGGGTTTCTTCTTTGGGGTGGACCTGAGCCTCCACCAGGTGATGTGATCTGATCTCATCACTCCTGACTTCATGGCACTTTGCTTGGGAGGGAGGTGTCTGCCAGCCACTTCGGCAGGTTGGGACAGTTGAACTGCTTTGGGGTTGTAGAAGATGGCCTCCATTATTTTGAGCTGCTACTGTACCCATAGTTCCAGAATTATCCTAAAAATGCCTTGGTGCCTGAAGAAGCGTGAGTTATGGTGGAGGCTTGGGGGTTCTTTTCTGATGAAGGGGTAAAATTGCATACAATCCCATGAAAGCAGAGAAGAATGTTACCCCAAACAGGATGTATTTTGCTGCTGCAAAACACTGGATATTTGGTTACTTGTGACATTGCTTTAAAAATATTTGACTAGCTTTATAGGAGCCTATTTAAGAATATGCTTACATTCATTAAAGAGATGTTGGCATTCATTTTGGAAGACCTTTTATAAGAAAGGGAGTAAAACGGGGCCAAGAGACTGAATGCAAGAAATGGGAGAGGAAAGGGTGTCTTAAGGTGTAATTGAGGCGAATTACAGAGACACTAGGAGCTTGCAAAGAGTGAAAGGGTTGATTAACTTCATGCTGCAGTGGCTTTCCTCATTCTGTGACCATCATGCTTCTGGGTTAATGCAGTGGCAGAAGCGCGGGTATAATCTCCCAACGAATCCAGCAAGCAAGGTACAAGTGCACATGTGCGATGGCAAGAGGATTTCTAGGGCATTTTTGGCAGAAAGCAGAGAGGCAGAGGAGGCATGGTGTGATGGCGAAGGTACCAGTCCGTTTCGATGCTTAAGTGTGGCGTGATTCCCGCGCTACTTGGACTGAGTATGTTTTCTTGTGCCCGTTGAACATGTTCTCTAGGCTGCGCTGAACCGCAGAAGCCGGCTTTGCTTCAGCGAAATGTTTTGATCCTCCTCCTCTCTTTGGAGACCCTCGTCCTGTTGTACAAGTACGGGAAAGACCGATAAAAACGAAACAGCCAGTAAGCGTTACTGGGGAGCTTAAACCATCTTTAACTGGGTGGGTCTGCAATGGAGAGCAGGAGCACGGCAGCTGCCCTATCTTGCGCGATCGTGTTCTGCCTTGCCCGCCGTCCTCCCCCGGGCTTTCCTGTCAGCCCTCCCCTCCAACAGCCGGTTTCAAAGGGGACTTGATATTTTAAAAAGTGAATAAAATTATTGCCGATTCTAGTCAGGTTTTCAAAACTGAGCCGTGCCTTCACTCTAAATGAGCTGTTGGGCGATTTATTTATTGGTTTGGGTTGGTTGTTTTTTTTTTTTTTTGCAGCGGCGAGGAGCTCCGACGTGCTCAGTTCATGCGTTTGCGTGTCGCGCTGAGGCGCCCAGGTGCCGGCCCTTTCCCCCCTCTCCGTTGTTTTTTTTAATTACGCAAGCTCATTAAGGCAAGGTCAGGAGGGGGCGTGTTACTGGCGACGGCTGAAATAAATGACGCGGTTTTTAGCCGTGTACCCCCGCTTGCCGCCCTTGGAGGGGGTGGGTGGTGAGGCCGCCGCTGCCCCGCCGCTTCCGCCGACGCGACGCGGGGCGGGAGGGGTGTGCTCGCGCCGCCGTCCTCGAGCCCGGCCGCCGTGAGGTCATAACGCCGGGGAGTGCCCACGAGCCCTGCCCCGCCCCTCCGCTTGGCTGCTCCGGCGGCCGCCGCCCGCGCACCCCCCTCCACGCGGGCAGGGCCGGGCCGCGGCGGGGCCGGGAGCGCGTCCCGTGCCTCCGGTGCCGGCGGGTGGCTCTGCCCCGCCTCGCCCCGCGCTCCCAGCTCGGGGAAGGGGCTGCGCTAAGGGGGTAGGAAGGAGCGAGTGGCGTTTCTGCCCGGCCGGGGGGGGGGCTGACAGGGGATCTCCCGCAGCCCCGGCCGGCGGGGCGGGGCAGTGGGGAGGGGAGGAGGCTGGCCCCCGCCTCAGCTTCCCTGCGGGCGGCAGGGCATGTCCGCGGCGCAGGTGTCGGCGGCGCCCGCCGACCGGCGGGGCTGGGGCGCTGAGGGCGGAGGCCCGGCGGTCAGCCGGCCCCGGCAGCCGGAGGAGACCCGGCAGCCGGAGCCCGGCTCGCCCCGCAGGGAGGAGGCCGCCGCGGGAGGAGGGCGGGCGGCGGCGGCCGGCGGTGGTGGAAGCCCCGCCGCCCAAGGAGAACCCGTGGACGAGGCGCAGACCCACGCAGGACAGCCCCTCCCCGCCCGCGGCGGACGGGCAGCTCGTCTGCAGGACCCAGGTGCGGCGGCCCGGCCGGGCCGGAGAAACGGCGCCGTTGGGGGGGGGGGGGTGATGGTGGTTTTCTGGTTTTGGGGGGTTTGTTTTGTTTGGGGGTGGGTTTTTCCGTTTGTTTGTTCGTTTTTTTAGGAAGGAAACGCGTGTGTTTCTCGCCGCTGCCGGAGACGGGCCGGTGCGGGCCGGCCGGCGGTGCAGCCCGCGGGAGCCCAACCGGGTGCTCCGGCTTCCGACATAGATGGGCAGAGGAGGGAGGCGGGCGAGGGGAGGTGGGGTCCGGCCGGCCGGGCGGTTCGCCGCGGGGCGGGACACGGGGGACACGAGAGGGGTGAGGGAGCTGCTGTGCCGGCTGCAGGGGCCGCAAATGGTCGCCCCGGCCGGGGGTGACCTCCGGCGGGCCCCACATGGCGCTGGGCTCTCGTGCTCGTCTCGCTTTGCTTGTCTTGAGAAATACTGCTAAACCCGTTTACTTTACCGCAGGTCGTTTGGGTGTTTGGTTTTGTTTTGTTTTTTTCCTAATTATATAATAAGGACCTCTGTATGATCCGTTACTTGGTTTTGTTTTCCAGAAGGTTTGGATTGCAGAGGCTTTAAATGTTAACAAAAGTAGGTGGTTTGCTTGCTCTTGAGATTCAAACTGTTTATCTGGAAAGGGACGAAGCAAGAGTAGCTGTGGTGTAATTTTCTGGCCTTTAATCACGATGTGTAAGGTAAAGCTACTTTATAGGCTCCCTACAGCCTAAGCAGGCAGATGGCTTTACAAAAGTTGGTCGCTGAAGACCTGACTTGAAATTGCCAGGCTTTATGCTTAGGCTAGCGAAGTGTTCCTAGAAGTTAGCAACTTCTTGGAGTATTGTTCTTGGCTGGAACTAAACAGCTGACTTCAAAAATATGTATTTCAACCTCTGTTTCCTGAGAATTTCAATGTCAGCACTTGCTCCTGAAGGCACCTGACAAACCTTTCTGTGATCTCACAGTCACTTTTATCCTTGAATTAAATATGTCTTTCCTTCACAAAAGAGAAACGTAATTTGTAGTTTCAAGCATACAGGTAATGCAAGGAGAAGAGTTCTCCAGACCGCAAAACAAAGATCAAACCTTTTGGCAACATATTTAGTCATCTTTATCATCTCAGCTGTTTTGTTTGTGTGTACTGACGCACTCATAAATACCTATTTATGCATAGCTTCTACAATCTGGTGCGCTGGGCAGCAGCTTGTGGTCTTGTCCATGCATGAAAGAGAACTTGTCACTCGTTTGCCTTGCTGGGGCAGTAATAATAATGGTACATTAGAAGCATTGGGGACGCTTCTTTTGTTGCATTAGCACCTCATGCTCACCTTCTGTAAAGTTTATTTTTCTATGTAAGATAAAACACACAAATAGCTGTTGAAGGAAGGATGAGAAAGGAGGTGGTGAGTTCATATGCTGTGCACATTATATGCCTAATTGGATGATTTCAGAGAACTTCAAATTATTTTTCTTGTGCATAAAAGTTGTTCTTGCCATTTATCAAATTTATATGAAACTGAGTAGTTACACTTGCTACTGAAAAAGGTGTTCTGATGCATAATTGAACAAATATGGGAGTCACTGTTGCTGCTAATGGCATTGGTGAAGAACACATACCAGGGTGCATGTTTTGGTTTGGCCACCACTGAAAGCACTGTGGAGGAGCCACCGTGCTTTCCCTTGTGAAGGGCAAAGTAGCTGATCTTTCCTGGCTGTTTGAAGGAAGGAATTGCCGTGTGCCTCCATCTGCAACCAGGGATGTGCTTTGAAGTAACTAATTGCATGTTGGCAAAGCAAAATCAGCCACACTAAGCCATTATGAATGTAGTAGTATGGAAATTAGTCATATGAAATAATAAGTAGATGAGCAGAAATACTACTGGGATGGAATGTAAAACTATCCGTAAAGAGGATAATAAAACGTAAAAGAATCTCACATCAAAGTAGTGACTGAATCCTGTTCGACTTGTTGATCCTGGCTTAATTTGTTGAGAATTTCCCTGAGATGTGCACCTATGGCATGTTCAGTGATAGTTACACACTTGAGAAAATTGGCCCCAGTCTGTCATCTTTTGACTTTCAATTTAGTGTGGTATTAGTTTGTAATAGAGGCAAACCTGACTCTTGTTACTGAAAGAGACTGTTAATGTCACCCGACGCTAGAACGGAAAAAGTAATGTAAAAGACTTAAAATTCTTGGCGAAAGAACTTGTTCAAAGTGTTGTTACTATGACCTATTATATTTTTGTCTCAGTTTTCTTAGTAGGTTTTAATGGTGTTATAGTAAACCAAACACCTAATGTAAACATATTTGAATTTTTCATGGTATGTTTGTTACCACAGTTCATTGTTTCTGACTAAGCCTTTCATTAAAATTCTCTGAAATTATTCTGTTTAAAAGAACTACACAGCTACTTTTACATCCTAGTCTGCATTTAACTCATGGAGAAAGACTCATAGCAGAGTGAAATTGCTAGTGAAATTAATAGGCTTCTGTCTAATCCTGGTGATGGTGAACACAGGGAGTTAGCTTTAGCATAGGCTGTGAAATGATGAAAGGTACTTCTGTGGTGTGTCTTCCTTCCCTTGTAGGGCCCGGCCAATATATTGCAGTAAGTCTTCGCTTCTTCAAGTTGAAGGTCCATGAGTAAGAGGAGAGGAACAGTTGCAAGGAAGAAGTCCTATATAATCTTGTAGATAATTTTTTACTAGGTAACAAGTTAAGCTTTTTTTAAATCGAGCCAACAAGAATGTCTGTACGGAAGCTGCGGAACAACCCAGTATTAGTCCCGTATTCCTTGTCTTTCCTCCAAGTCTTGTTTTTCCTCAGCTGCCCCTCAGAGCTGGGCTCTCCCAGAAGAGGCTACTTACCCTTCCTCCATATAAGTAATTTGCCCAGGATGGAGTTGTGGAAATAATTGTACTGTGAAAGTTTTCCCACCTCTTCATTTGATGAAACACAAAGTACTGCCCTTTTTGTAAGCTTGCAAAAGGGAATCTGAATGACAAATTCTCTAGTCTTCATGTAATTTGAGTAGCTGATGTGGGTCTCTAATGATTCATTAGGTAATTATTCAAAAATTGTTCATGAAATTTATGGAAGTATTCAATGAAGCAAAATATCTGTGCTGCTTAAGTGGTTGAAGTGGCTTTGCTTCCTAGGGTGCTTGAATGATGTAGTTAATTAAAATAATTAAAATACCTGCACACTTCAGTCTTTTATATTGTGCTCAGTTTGCCTTTCTTCATTGCGTTTATTTCTGGGCATCAAAGAACACCTTTTATCTGATCGATATTTTGGTAGCAAAACTAGTTTGCTTTAGTGCTATTATGTAAATTAATTTGCTTTAGTCTGTTAGCAAACGGGTTGCAAAAGTACAGTTTAGTAAAGGTATACTGTCTTCCTATGAATAGCAAGCTTTTGATTAGTAAATGCATAAATGATCTGATTGCCAATTTTCTTTGGTGTAGCTAAGGCAGATATTATCATTAGTTCTCATGAATTCACCAAGGGTTTGATTAGCAGCTTTTAAAAATTATTTTAAGAATTATCAGAAGATACAACATTGACAATTACCCCAACTCTGACGGGATTAAAAACATTAACTTTGCAAACCTGCTGTCTGTATTTTAGTTGTGTATAACAGCATATGTAATTTTGTGTGGTAGGGGGTTTTTTGTTTCTAAACTGGAGGCCTGTTATGAGAGAGAAATCCCTCCTGTTCACCAGAGTCTAAGACATGGTACTGGCTTGCTGTGCTCTGGCATGTGCTCCCTTTAGACCATGAAAGTTTTTGTGGAAATTGAGTCACAGGTTGCAGCTTTCTATGAAGAAGCTAAGAAAAAATTGAGATGAGAAATGAAATGCAAGGAAAATAAATAGTATCACGGTTGATCAATTGTGTATCGAGGATTTTTTTTCCCTTATTGCTTGTTGTATTGAAAAACTGGGTGGTTTTGAATGCAGATAGGTGGAAGGATGCAGGTGTCATAACTCACTGCCTTGGTTAGCTGTTCAGATAGTGTGAAGAAGGTCAATCAAGGTCAAATAGCATGGAGAAGGATGTTAGCATAATTACTGTTGGGTTTTTTGTTTCCCAGAATCTTGGATCTAAATCTATGCTCTAGGTTTAAGTTACGATATACTCCAAGGGATCGTTTTGTCACATTTGTAAGACTTTCATATTTATCTGTTTAAAACAATAGATTTCAGTATCGCTTACCTTGTTTAAAAATAGATTATACTGTGACATTTCAAACTGAGCATTGAAAGCAAAATGTTGTACAAGTTCAACAAACGTGTTCCACTGAAGGTTTGAAGAGCAGTTCTGCTGGGTGATTTCAGCCACCTCCTGAAGCACTTCTGGTATTCATGCGATGTTGTTCCTTCACTGAAGGACATACATGTGCAGTCCAAGTAAAAATAAAACTTGAACGTTGTCTAGAAATCCTTTCAGTGTAAACTGCGCTTATATCAAAATTAGCATGTGTTCCACCTTTTATTAATAGACTTTGCTTTCAGAAGGAATTGACAATACCATCTCTACCCTTCTATCAGGAAAAAATTACTTGCTGCCTAGTTATTTGCAGAACATCATCCATTCTGAAGTACTACTACTGAAAACATTTTTTTTTCTTGTAATCGGTGGTACTTTGGTGATGCATCTTTATGTACAAACTTTGCTTCCCTTAAACTCTGCACAGCATCCAGTCTGCATTTCCTTTTCTGTTGCTGTTATCCCAGAGGATTGCTGCTGCTTTAGTGGTTCCAAAATTCATCTTTCATTTTTCAGAACTGTCGTCCCATGTATCTTGACATACTGCACTTGGCATGTTTGCATGTCTATGTCTTTCTGCACAGAATATCTTGTGTTAGGATGTGGTGTGTTAGGAGACTCGGAAGAACCGTAATAAAAATGGCTTTTAAGTATGATTTCTGTTTTCACATGGATGACATCTTTGCTGGATGGAGTTCAGTGATTGAAAGATGATCATTGGCCGTTAAACTTCCCCATCCCTGATTTCCCCCCCCCCCCCCCCCCAGCCTCTCAAAACTCAGATGAAACCCAGCAAGTAAATTGAAGATAAAGGAGTTCTTTTATCAATGCAGCATGCCACTACCAAACAGGTTACCTTGTAGCATATGTCAGAATAAACCATTTTAATACAGTTAGGTTGGAATTAACAAAAAGTGTATTAGTTTATTTGCAAGGGCTTGTTGGGTTCTGCTGGAGCAGTGTACTGAAGATGCCATTTCTGGGTATTCAGCATGATGATGTTGAAACCAAAAAATGGCATAATGGTGAGCATAGAGCCTCTATCTAAATGCACTCTACAGTTAGTTTTGCCTGAACAGTGGCTGTAGGCCTGTTCACAGCAACGTGGGTTAAGCCTTTAAGTGATCTAATTTTTTGTTCTTTTACTCTCTCATCCTCATTTTTAAATTTTTTTTTTCTTCTCCTTTATCTTCCCTTTCATGCTTCACATTAAAATCCAACTCTCACATGATAAGCCCCAGAAAGCTGGTCAGGAAAGATCAGTTAATTTTGTCTTGAGCATGGCTCTTCTGAGAGGGTCAGAAACTCTGTGGAGTTGTTTTCGGGTAGGGAAGTAAAGAGTGTGGTGAGATCTTGGGCCTTTGAGCTCAGAAAGGACGACATCATGTAGGCAGTGTGTTGCCTAATATTAATTTTCCTTTTCCTTTAGTGTGCAAATGCATCTTCCAAGTCTTGGATTCCTACATACAGATAAGAGAGATTCCTTCAAACTAGTCAGGTCTTATTCAACTTGATTCAGATAGCCTCCCCTGCCGCCTGGAATAATATCCCATGACTAAGATAGTGCTGCGACATGGAGTCTTTTATTTTTTTTAATCCCTTGCTACGCCCTGGTGACACACAGAGTAGAAGTTCTGGCAGAGCAGTCCTTCAGCAGCAATTTAAGTAAAAGTGCTGTGGGATGGAAAAACGGCTTCAGTAAGGTAATTGAAGAGCTAGAGAGAGATGTGTGTTTACAGACTACTGGAGGACAAATGCTATGGCCCATCAGTTTACCTTTACAGATAATTGGCAGTTTTGTTGGAGAAAATTACAAATTTGTTTGCCACTCCACTTCTGCAGCTGCTTGTCTTGTTTTGTAAAGGGCAATTAGTTTACTATTGAATGACAAGTGAAAATTAGGATTACACAGTCGCTGTGTGTTTCTGAAAGTGCTCAGTCTAAAGTTAATTGAGGCCAAATACCAAGAAAGAGGCAGTTTGGGTGTGTGTGTTTTGTCTTTGTTTTAAAAACAGATCTGTAGGAGAGGGGGGGAGAAAACCTGCTGGTAGACGGTGTAGCAAAGGTCACAGGCCGATCAGGACTCACTGAATTCATACATCTTGTGTGATGTGCAAGTTGTATATAGCAATAGTAATATAATTCACAGTGGAATATGGAGTATACATTAGTTTATGCTTCTAATGTTCACCGTATGTTCCAGGAAGCAGACAGAGAGGGTTTTCAGAGTCGCTGGGGCACGAGGGTGGGGTTCCCAGTGTGAAGCTGTGATAAGGAAGATTAGTCACTGGATGTGGAAGAGATCAGGGTTGAGGAGGTGATGTTATCCCTGCATGAAATAATAATCCACTAGTGATTTCAGTCATGTTCAATATTTCAAGCTTGTCTTGCAGTAAAATACTGAATAAGAAATTTCAAGGAAAGGTTGTGACCACTTCTCTATGGGAAAATACGCATTGGGAGAACAGAACCGGGGCTTAACAGAAGTTGAGAGGTGGTTTCCTCTGTCTCAGTTCAAATCTCCAAGAAAAATTGCCTGATAGTAGTGGTGTTTTTTTTCCCCTGAATTCCCAACGCAAAAAGTAGAACAATTGAGATGGGTAGGGAAAGTTGCACAGAATAAGAAAATCTGACTCACATACAGAAAGGTAATTGCACGTGTATTAAAAGACGTAGTATGTTTAAATAGACTTTCTTTTTTTCAATGTAGGTTATTGATCCTAGATTGTTAGACCCAATAATGTTTCCATACATGACAGTGAGTTATTTCTAAGCATTATATTAATTCCTGACAGATATTACTTGTAGAAGTATAATGGACTCTTTCTCAGGACATCAGATGAGGTCATTATTATAAAGTTTAGGTCTTGACTCAGGATGTTTCTGAAAATGTATGAGTGTCAGCTTCATTGCCAATGCTCGTATTTATCATAAACATATCCATTGTGGAATTTGGGTGTTAAAATGTGTTAGTTCTAATGCAGTTTTCATAGTAATTTTCTCTTTTCACCTTTCCTTACATTTTTTTTCTGTTGCTTTTGGCTTGATTATGAGCAATATGGCTAAATTTGATTTGGCATTTGAGTAATTGCTTATAAAAGGAAATTATTAGGAATTTGTATATATAATTGCGTCTATGTTTTTTCCATGCTTGCATAATGGTAGCTTTCATAAATTCTGTCTTCTAACTTCTAATAGGATAACTTTTTAAATGTGTTTCAGGGGCTCATTTTCTTTGCTGCTACTTAGATTAAAATATCAGCGTTTTAAGATAGTCTTGACCTTATAGCCGAGCAAATGCTTAAATACTGTGTTATACAGTATCCTGTACACCCCATTTTCAGATTATTGCACCCATTATGAATGAGTTTTTCAGTGTTGTGTACTATTAGTTACTTATGGAAATGTTCATTGACTTTGATACCAAGACCTCAAAAAAACCACTTTGATGTAGTACGATAGATAGTTAAACAGAGTTGTTGAAGTATACCTTCCTTACTCTTTTGAAGTGCAGTCTAATCCTTCACCTGAAAATATTTTTCTTCCTTTTCAGAACTACAAAATTCCACTAAAGTTATAAAAGCAGCAAAACCCCGGACAAGGAAATCCAGCAAGGTTTGTATTTGCCAGAAAATTGAACTATGAGTTATTGGATTGATTGTACTAGAAGTCCCAGTTAATCTAACCTGTTAAGCTAAACTGGCATTTAGCTCAGCTGATAATATGGTAGGAAATTGAAGGAGTATTTCTGGCTGTAAATATTGACTATGGTAAATAGCTGATATTACTAAAATTAAAAAATAGTAAGGTATTTTGAAGCTACAACCAGAAGTGTTACCTTCTGCCGTGGTAATGGTTAATTTTGAAGGCAGAGAAAAGTAAAAAAGGAAGGGAAATTTAAAATTAGAAGGGATGCTAAAGTGACGTATGTATGAAGGATAAGGAAGGGCACTTTTGTGTGAAGGGGCTGCAAGAAACACATCACTTGAGCACAAATGATACTAGATTAGTTTTGGAAATCCTTTTTGCATATTATGTGATGTGTTCTTTATGTGCTCTTATAAAATTATCATTATGACAACAGGAGCCACTGAATCCTGTTACTGAAAAATTTAGTTTCTAAAATTTTGTACAGCCATCCCTTTTTAGGTTCAATAATACCTGTGCTCAAAAGTCTTAGAAAAGCTAAAAGACTTTTAAGCAGTACATAACTTTAAATCACATAGGAAGCTATGTTTAAGTCAGCATTTAATCTGACAATTGTTTTGTGTGCTCAAAAGTCATAAGCTCACTTTGTTTTATAATAGCAAGCAAGCAAAATTTTTTACATTCTATCTTTTTTTGTCTGTGCACACTTAAAATAGTCTTCATGAAGACATCTTTTGACACCTGTACTAATTACAAGCTAAAATGTGTTGGACCTTGATTTGGATGTAACTGAAATAACTATTTTTATAATGGATCGTATTCTGTTTTCAAAATCTGTGTGTTTGTTTTCTGTTCTATTTCTCAGTTTTTAAAAATTGCTACTTCTAACAATTCTGCTCAAAGAGGTAGTCTGGCCATCTGAGTGATGACTGACATCTCTCATGTATTAAGAAGGACTAAATCTATGATGTAGTGTAAACTGTTTGTCATCTTTGCAGGCTGGTGATTTTGGTGATATCACAAACTGGCCAACGCCAAGCGAAATAGCAAACAATGAAGTAAGTATCCTTTGTTATCTTTAGTATTACTTTTTTAAAAACCAGGTGGACTTCTCTGCTTAATACTATTCTCCTCTTGCCTCAAATGCATTTTTGGTGCTGTAGGGTTTCAGCAGAAATTTTGTCAATAATTCAGGATACTGGTCTTTGCTTAACTGTCTGCTCTGGTACTGGAATTTGGAACCCTTCACGAGCCCACACACGTACGCTCCATTTATTGTGAGTGGCGTGCCATGGACATGTAGGTAAAAATGTGCCGTATTTACTTCACCATTTTAAAACTAGTATTTTCCTTTTCTACTCGTTGGGAAGTTTATGCACAGATGAGAAGGCCTTTGGGGTTGTGAACATGCTGCCCTCCCTTGTGGCTCAGAACGTTTCGTGCGGGTTGTCTTAGGACAACGTAATTATCCTTGCCCTATTCCTCTGATATATTTCCCTCTTGCTTGGATCCTTAGTTAACATCTATTTCGTCAAATTATCTTCCTTTCACTTTATCTCAAGTGGTAAGCGCATAATGTATCTTACACCTCTTTTATGGTATTTAAAACAAGAAAAGAGCACAAATTATTCCAAGCTGTGAGGTGCCGTTTCATTCTCTGCTTTAGTTCTGCAGCACCCCATGATGCTTTTACTGTTTTCTTGGTGAGGGAAACCAGAAGATTTGGGTTCAATGTGCATTATATAATTGCAAGTGTTCAGATGAAAACTAGGTGTATTAAGGTAGTTTGGTGTGAGTCATTTGTCCTGTTGGGCTCGGTTTCTAACACCCTCCCTTCTCCCCCCCCCCAATCTGATTGTCATAACTTTGCTGTTTATGTCCTCAACAAACATTTTCTGGTGTCTAACTAGGCTTTTAGCTTTGCAGGTCAAAATTACAGATGTCTGTAGATTTGACACGTTATGTTTACTGCTGGGTAGTATTTGCCTCCTCTAGTAGCTTGTTCTACAGGATCTCAAAGAAAAACTTTGAGATTGCTAGGAGAATCTTTAAAACCTGAATAGATCATATGCCAAAAAAGTAATGCTCATTCAGTTGCTCAGATACCAGTTAGAATACTTTGTGTGCATACATCCCATTGAGGCTTAGGGTTTATACAGGATCCTTGATTTGACTTTTGTGTTTTAAAGTGTGTATAAGCTTCTCCATCATCAATATTCCTGTCAGTTGCTGATATGCTGTGAATGGAAGAGAGGAGACAGTGGTGATATATTTAACAATATCATGAAGGGCGCATGACTTGCATCCTTAAGCTGCTAATTTGTCTGGTGGCCATAGGGGTGTATACCTCAGAGCTGCACATCAAACTCCTTCCTTGCTTTCTGAACAAGATTAGAAATAATTTCACCTGTGCTTTTTATATCTCAGATGCACAGCCTTTTTGTTTGCTGCAGTCAAAAATGCTGTTCTTGAAGATTGTGTGGTCATTTCCACTGTGCAATACTTCTAATAACTTCTCAGAGAAACTTCTTGTAACACATGAGATGCAGTGTAGAGAAACTCTGTAACTGTCAGAAAAATAACGATATTTTCTGTCATGTTTTGATGCTCAGAGGAGGGGGTCTGCTGATGTTAGATCTCAGAGATTGAATAGCAATGAAAGGATTACATTTTATGTCCTTTAATATTTGTAAATGCTAATGTTGATTTGTGACTAAGACAAGAATATGCTTATTTTATCATCTCTTTTTTTGGAAATACTGATTTTGGTGACTTAAGAAAATGGGCACCCATATCTTTGGCCTTCTCTTTAGTACTGCTGGTCTTCAGTATCTGTGTGGTTATGATGTCAAAGTTTGATATGATTAATGATGTCTGTACAGTACTAATGAGAGTGGCTGAGATACATGTGTAGTGTTTCATAACAATATATACATGTTTGATGTTTGTCTGAAATAGTCTGCTTTAAGAGAATTTTTTTAAAGATACTTTGTTTTACCAGATTGTCTAGATTGCATTGCATAGATGTTAATTAAACGTTTGCTGACTTAAGTATGTGAGAATTTTAGTACACAAATTCATGTAGTGTCTGTTAAACCAAATCACATTTAGTTCATATTTAATCTCAATTGATTTGTCTAGGGGAAGGCTTTGTGTTCAAATTGATTATGGTGTAGTAGTGCACTATTTACTGTACGTACCCCAACAGGTTCAAAGCCATCTCCACAACATAGGAGTGTTCTTTCTGTTTGGCAGAAATGTCTGCGAAGCTTAATTTTGCAAGCAGATATTATATCTGATCATGGAATGATTTGGGTTAGAAGGGGCCTTTATAGGCCATCTAGTCCCACGCCCCTGCAGAGAGCAGGGTCATCTTCACCCAGATCAGGTTGCTCAGAGCCCTGTCCAGCCTGACCTGGAAGGTTTCCAGGGATGGGGCATCGACCACCTCTCTGGGAAACCTGGGCCAGGGTTTCACCACCCTCACTGTGAAAAATTTCTTCCTTAGATCTAGTCTGTATCTGTCCTCTTTTAGTTTAAAACCATTACACCCCATGTCCTATCGCTACAGGCCCTGCTAAAAAGTCTGTCCCCATCTATCTCAGAAGCCCCCTTTAAGTACTGGAAGGCTGCAATAAGGTCTCCCCGGAGCCTTCTCTTCTCCAGGCTCAACAACCCCAGCTCTCTCAGCCTGTCCTTATAGGAGAGGTGTTCCATCCCTCTGATCATTTTCATGGCCTCCTCTGGACCCTCTCCAACAGGTCCATGTCTTTCCTGTGCTGAGAGCTCCAGAGCTGGATGCAGCACTGCAGGTGGGGTCTCACCAGAGCGGAGTCGAGGGGCAGAATCACCTCCCTCGCCCTGCTGGCCACGCTGCTTTAGATGCAGCCCAGGAGACGGTTGGCTTTCTGGGCTGTGAGCACACATTGCCGGCTCATGTCCAGCTTTTCACCCAGCAGTACCCCCAAGTCCTTCTCAGCAGGGCTGCTCTCAATTCCTTCATCCCCCAGCGTGTACTGATACTGGGGAAAAGCGAAACTTTTCACTGTTCACTAAAATGATGTTCATTTTGCCTTCTTTGAAACCTGTTCTGTGGGATTTCCAAGAAGTGATGATCTCCAGGATGCTGGCACTACTCAAAGGCACACAGTTCCCAGTAAATGCCATATTCTAATGTGGGAAAAAATAAATCTGTAATCATACACCTCCACATCCTCTGGTCTTTGGTTCTTGTTCTGATTTAGCGGAACAGAATTGTCGGAGTGAAGACCTATGGCTCCTTATAGTTTACATGAACATTTGGTGTGCTGTTGAGATTGTACAGCATCATGGGGATTTCTGATGTACCATTCAGTATTCTGTAAGCACAGCTTTTTAAAGATGAGTCTGAACAGTAGGTACTAGTGAGTAATATTTCCTTCTTTCCTGTGAAATAAATTTCAGTTCTGAGGTATTGAAACACGATCGTTCTGCACTCTGCAATTCTACATCTTCAGTTAAAAAAAATACACAAAAACTTTTAAACTAAAAGTTCTTTTTATAGTCTTGTCAAGTTAGCAGAAAATAGAGCTATTTAAAATGAGACTTTACAAAACAACGCAGTTCTTAACCTCCTCAGTAGGGTGAGTTTTGAGAATAGGTAATAATAAAGGAATTTTAATAGGTAAAGGAAATTTATACCTCTTGCTATGAGCAGCTGTACTGTCAGAAATAATTACTAGTATTTCTTGCAGTGTAAGACTGTAAGTCACAGTAAGAAGCCAACAAATAGAAGAGAAAAGGAGGAGAAATCTGATCAAAAAAGCAATAATGGAATCAAGGACAACCCGGAGGCAAAGCCAGATTGTCCAGGAGATCATATTAGCGAAGATGAAGCTCAAACTAATAACCAAAGGAAAAAAGGTCAGTCTGGGCACTATGTATAATACAGCAAGTCACCACTGAGACACATTCATTTCGGTTGAATGACTTGATGAAACTTTTTATGTTTTGCATTTTCTAGGTGATAACAGGATATATTGCTTTCTGCTAGGAAGCCTAAAACAAGCTTCGTGTCTCAGGTTTTAGAGTGTTCTGTTCAGTCAAATAGGAATTCTGGGGAAAAAGCAGCTCGTGTCCTACTGATAGTTCATGGAACTCTGATAGTTTCTGGAAAATTTTAGCACGGCTGTACAAACCATTACTGTCTCTCACATCTTTATTTCACTAACTAGATAGTGCTGTGTTAATTTAACTTCACATATGTGTGTGTGTTTCTATATATACTAACATTTTAATTTTCATATTTTACTATTAGCTTACACCTTGAAGTGATCACTTGAAAGCTAAACCAGGTTATTAATTTCCTTTTGATCCAGTCTGTTACATTAAAAATAAGAAGCAAACCTGTATCTCACTTGGTCATTGGACTTGTGCAGGCTGGAGGACAGCTGAGAGAGTATTAAGATACTGTTGCCATTTGTTTTTTTTTTCTTGCTTCCCTGCTGATATTTCTTCAGATCCTTAGGACCTTTGTTGTTCAGATTTGTTAATTTTCCTATGTATATCTTTAAAAACAAATCCTTTATTGCTTTTAATTTTTTCGGTCTAAGTGGAAATCTAAAGCAAAGCATTCCACAAGTATAACCTTGGGGGTTTTTTCTGCCGGTGTAGATAACGTTTTTTAGGTATTTGCTTCTATTTCTTAGCTACAAAGGTATGGAGCCCACAATACCAATCAAGTATAGAACAGCAAATATTATCATTAAATGAATGATTAGTGGATAATTTAGGCCAGCCTACAACAAAATACAGCTTTGCTAATAATTTTTGATGCACATGAGTGAACTTAATAGAATATCTCAAGGTAAAAATACAGTACCACAGCTAAATTACCAGGAAAATTTTTATGGTTTGTGATTGAAATCTTTATTTTAGTGGTTAACTTTGTCTTTTTTTACTTTTGTTTCATATGCAAGTTGTGAAATTATATAGTATTGAATTTACTGTATATATTTAACACTTACGTAGCTATAAATTATTGGTAATGGAGCTTACCTGTAAAATTCATTAAATAAAAAAGCTTACTTTCATTTCATATATTTAAAGCTTAGTTAAGGTGACCTTTCAGTTTGAGAAATTCCTGTTTACTGCATTTAGTGTTTTTTTTAGTCATTCATCATATCTTAAAATGTCAAAGTTAAGCTTCTCCCAGTTTTTAAACTTCGAAATTAACTGTTACTACTTCTACAAGAAGAATTCTATTCTATAGAATTCAGCTCTTTTCAGGAGCTGAAACCTCAAGTTGTACTATAATTAAGAGTAATATATTAACTTCTCAAGGTAACAAGCAGAAATGGGTGCCACTTCACTTGGATGATGTAAGATCAGACAGTCAAGAAAGACCAGGCTCTCGAACTAGTTCAAGATTTCTGCTGGAAACAAACAAGTTAATACCTCATAACAACAGACGCAATGAGACAAGAAGTAAGTAGTTTTCAATCTTTGGGTCTTTCTACTTGTGGCAAATCAAGTATAATACCACGTGTGTAGGCATTAGATTGGCAGTTTATGTTGAAACTTGACTTCGACTATACTAAGTAAAACCAAGTGCTAATATTGGCCAATTACCAGCAAAAAATAAATAAATTATGCTGTAGTTTAACAAATTCTAAATTGGAAAGTTTTGTTTAAAAGCTTGCTGTCACTTTTTTTTTTTTTAACTTCTTCACAAATTGATCAGTTGTAATGTCTCAATCACTGAATCTGCTGAGTTTGGAAACAGTCTTTACAGCATGTGCTGGTGCTCTGAATCAGAGCAGCATATATTTTCTTTTTCTTCATGGCTCCTTACAGCGTCTTTGCCCACAGCTTTACGATGCAGAAAGTTTGGAAATAGTGTCATAAAGTGGCTGCTCTGTCCTGTTCTTCTGCTGTTCCCGCAGCTTGTTGCTGCTGGAGCAAATGCTTGTGGACCTACACTTTGAACTCTGCTTTGGCAGTTCCACTGATGTTGTTTTTTTCCTTTAAGTTGGACCAATTCCCTCAGTTCCCTGACCTATTTCTCAGCATGGCCATGCAAAAAAGTTGTAGTAGCACAACAGAGGGAGAAATGCAGCTGGTACTGCTTCTGGTCCTCAGGTGTTCTGAATACAGCTTGTCAGATGGCAGAAATCTTAGGCTGAGTGTAACTCTGGTTTATGTAACTCTTTTGGTTTAAAGTTTTTAAATCGCAATATACATTAAAAATTGTTTGCTCATTATAGTAAGTGCTGGACGCTACTGAGATGGGATTTGTTTATGAAGTCATTTTAGGAACATGGATGTAAGGGTCTGATCTGGATGTCTGAGGGATGGACAGGGGCGGGAGGAGGATTTTTACTAGTGTATCCCTTTCTTCAGCAACTATTCCTCAGGAACCTGATGATCAAATGACCAGAAACTTGTAGCATGAACTTTACCTCAAGGCTCTAGAAATTCAAGACCAGTTTCAGTGTGAGAGAATATAAAACATCTCCTATTCTTCAGGAACACTGGCTGTTTAAAGAAAAAACTTGTTTCAGGCTTAGTTACAACCCTAGCTCATGACGATGTTATATGTAGGACTTTTGTACGTGTCTAAGAGCCACGTGTACTCTAAGCGTGCAAAAATGAAACTGATTTGGGGAAATAGTTCAAATGATGCCTATGCATTTGGGGCCTTTAAGGTTGAGGGTAGCAAGTGCGAAGGTGAAGGTCCAGATTCCCAGTGAGATACATACAGATTATGATATTCATAAATTCAGAGTCTTTTTTTGACAGAAAATAAAATACAGGAACTTGAACATCTGAGCATACATATTTTGTTGTAGGGCTCATTAAAAAGAGTTGCTAGTGAAACAGTATTTCTAATACGAACAAGGATCATACTTCTAGTCAGTCCTGTGTTAAATTTAGCAGCTCTCGATTTGATCAGACAGAGGCTGTATTCCCAGGCATTCCTCTGAGAAAGAGGTCCCCCAGGATCTGGAAGACTATCCAATTACAACTTAAATAAACTTTAAACAAGGGTGACTGACTGAAGATGGAAGTCTCTGAGAGTGTTAGGAAAAGAGAAAGAAATGGTGTGAGAGAGTGTGTGTGAGAGAGGGTTCATTCTCTTATGCGTACAATGAGAATTACACCTGTCCTTAAGATTTCTGGTGAGTGGAGCCAAGGTCCCTGGGGTCTTGTTTGGACCTACTTGCTTTCCTTCCTTTCTTCTTTTCTTCTGCTTCTCTCTCGCTCTCTTTTGCTATGTGCACACCACATATATTTATATGAAAACCTTACATGGATTCTTAGAGAGTCATCTTAGATTTGCATCTGTTATCAAAAAGGGGTTCTTAATATAAAAAGCTCAGTTTGGGGTGGGACCAGCAGAGAATAAATGATTGCTGTTAAATGGGCAGAGTCAGGGGAGTGGTAGACAGTTGCTGCTGGGAACAGAAGGGAGGCTCCAGAGAGTCATTGCTGTGGAAATGCTACCCTGAGCAGGATCATCAAGAGCTAGCAGCTCTTCCTAGCTCTCTCTAGGTACTGGCAGTTGTCCACAGGAGGAGACTATTATGCCCGGAAGGAGAACTGCATGATCATTCCTTCTTGTCCCAAGCTGACCCATAGGTATTGTGATCCCTGAGCTGGCATCAGGGTGTCCAGTTGCTTCAGAAGCATTTGAGATTGACTGCCAGTCAAGCCCATTTACTCTTCTTTATTGCTAACAGCTTCTGCCCGACTCGCCCTTGGGCCTGGCTGGGCAAACCTTACCATTTCACCCTTGCAGCTTTCACATCTGACCTTCGCTTCAGCCAGTGTGACTGAGTCAGTGGATTGCCTGGGTGCAAGCTGAGACCTCTGTGTCACAAGGGACTTTTTGGCACTAACCGTGTATTTTGCAGTGTTGTTTCCTTCAGCCTTTCTGGGCATCCATGAAATGGAGACAGACACTTTTCAGTGTAGTGTTTTATGGTTAATACCTAGGAATAAATTAGAGAATACTTAATATACTGTGATGCTTAATTATGATTGCAAGTATTATTCTTTTTTCTCTTAAAGATTGGCGTCGTGATAGAGAAAAGAGAGATGACCATGATGAAGTGTGCAGCGTGAGAAGTGAGGGTGGCAGTGTTCGTGGATCCTCCAGAGGCAGAGGAAGAGGTAGAGGCAGAGGAAGAGGACGAGGCAGAGGAAACCCTAGAAGTATGCAAAGTTGCTTAGCAAAAATTTTAAAACTATGTTTACGATGTTACTGTTTGCACATGAAGCAAGAATTGTCTTGAAAAAACATATCCTGTAACTTAATATAATTAAGTAGCTTGAGTCTTTTTAAAATCAAACACTGAAAACCAACACTAAAATAGCAGCGTGTGTCTTGCCTTAAAATATTTGTGTGCTGGACTTAATATTTTTCATCATCTTTGTTTTATGTTCTCCGTTATTCTGAAGTGAACTTTGAATATTCAGTTGGTTATCAAGAACTCTATGGTGAAGGAACTGACCAAGTATTTCAACCTGAGCTTAATGCTAGTGTGTTGTATTACTATGGTGATGGAACAGGAGTGCAGATGTATTCTGTGGATGAAGCACTTCTCAAAGAATATATAAAGCATCAAATGTAAGTAGATTGTTTAATGTACAAATGCTTTTAGAGATCTAGTTAAGATAAAATAACTCATTTCAAACAGTGTTTAATCCTAGTTATCCATATTAAGATGGAGATGAAGGCATTTCAATTTAACTTTTTGATTTGTCCATTACCAGTGTCAGTTTGAATTCATGCACTAGTGGGCTGGAAAAACTTGAGTGATGGGGTGGAATTTTAAGGAAGGTGTTCTGCATCTTGTGCTGTAGTCTGGCTCTAACTCGTATACCTGCTTTATTTATGGTACATAGCCCTCTTTTTATGTTGTCATGTAATTGAGATATGGATGTCTCTGAGCTTGTGCCTTTGAGTGCTGTTGGTCTGTTTGCCTATAAAGCTCTTCTTGGGTGATGTAGCTAGATGTTTCCCTTATTTGCTCTCAATTTCACTTTGAGAAGTCTTGTTAGTTTTATGTTTTCAGAGTGTTTCACCTGAAACATTTAACTGAAAGAGAGTAGTTTTGCAATGATACTTGATTTTTCAATAATCTGAAATGTTTACTTTCTCGTGTACACCATTAGGCAATGAGAAACCATCTGGAAGACTGATTATCACCAGGAGACAAGTCAAAAAGGGCCTGGAAACCACTAGTTCATTTTAAAGAGACAGTTTCCACCACTGGCAGATATTTCATCTTCTGTACTTGCAACGGCATTTTTCTGCGATGCCTTTGTGGTGGTTTTGGATTGCCCTTGTATTCCATAAAGCAACTTGCTTATTTTATTCTTGCTTCTTTTGTTACAGTTGACGCAAAAAGGAAGAAAAAAGCCTCTTTAAGGGCAGAAAGTATCTGGCATGTGGCTATCAACTTCAAAACTTCTATTGCAGTCTTTTTTGTTACTCTTGCTGCCAGGCCCCTATGAGACCTGACAGTGGACATGTACCCCCATGTCAGGATAATCGGCCTGCACTGTCCTCAGACAAGTGAGGGAGGAGCACAGACACTCCACTGTTGGCCAGATTTCTGGGCATGCAGTGTAGAATCCAGACCTTCTAAGGTAGGACATGATGATGTCCCCCTCTGCTGAGAAAAAATGTCAGTTACAGCATTGGTCACATCTGACTTCTGGTTATATTTGTATTTTATTTTAGCGACAAGAGGTTGGCAGGTGTCAATAGAAGACTTGGCAAGGCTGTCTAACCAGAGCCATTGGTTGCTTGTCTGATATGAACTCCTAAGGCAGTTTGGTTATGGAGTTTGCTGTTCATGAGAGAGAGGGAGATTCTTGAGCAGGTTTAGAACATAACTTCACTATTTTTATGCTCCTTAAAAAAAAAAAAAAAGAGATGGTTTTGTTATCTATTCACTTCTTTTATCACATTAAAAATGATGGGAAACAGGCTTTATTCATCAAATACCTATTATTAGCTTCTAAATGGGGATGGTTTTGTCTGCCTTAGATAAATTAGTTATAAAATATTAAAGTGACTATGCCAAAGAAGGAAGTATATACAGAATAAAGCTACACAGAACTTTTAGGTCTCAGAGTTCCTTGTGGAGGCCAAGATAAGTCAGGATATATTAGAGAAGTGAGATTGGTTTGCATCCTAGTGAATTGATGAATTTTAAAACAATTTACCTGCTTAATACGGAAAAATCTTAGAGTCAGTGTCCAATTGAGTTGATGTGTAATTACAATAAGAAATACACTGCTATCAAGCAGTTTATGCTTATATAAGAACCAGCTTGATGTACAAGAGTAATATTAATATCACAATAAAATTTTATTTTATTACAATATTAACAAAAATATTTTTAACATTTTTAATTATAGGCTGCAGTTGTCGGCCTGAAAAGTTTCAGTGCTTAGCAACTCCTCAGTCTGTAATATGCAGTAGAACTCTATTTAAAGTCCTCTTTCTTTAAAAAATAAAGAAATAAATAAAAGTTCAGATATGTATCCAAGTCTGCATCAATTCAAGAATAAGCAAAGAGACTCTGAGGAAAATGAAAAAGAAAAGCTGGAGAGGTTGTGTATGTTTAGGTTTGTCCCTCTAATTGGAGCAAACTTGTGCATTGTCTTCATTTATCATTAATGGTCTTTCACGTTCCTTTTTCTAGAGTGATGGACACCAAGTGAGGCAGTTTGAGTCAAGTTCAGTCATTGTCCATTTCTGCTTGTGGAATTTTTAACTAGGTGAATCGTTACAAGATTTTACCTTTACTGTATGACTGTAAAGGTAACATTAGTGAAATGTTGATACATGCCTTTTGTGCTTGCTTATCTTCTAGATTGGGAGGGGAAAGGAAATGTAGCAGTTCAGAACAGTAAATAGGATATTCTTGAAAGAAACCTCTTTGTGCACTGTTGCTTCACTGATCAGTTTACTTAGCTCTGATTAAGAGCTTAATTCTCAGGAAGCCTTATTCTCTTCTCTATTTGCTCTGACTTAATGGCAGTGTTTTCATTTGTCGTATGTCTTATTGTCCAACTTTGAGACTTTATATTCATTCTGTCTTGGAGCTGGGTGTTTCATACAGAGAGTTTTTGCTTCGGAGTTCTTTAGCTACCAAAAAATAGAGAAAGAAATGGTATCAAGCTTCTCCTTGGGTCAATGATGGCATCAGAGTCCTCTCCTCTTGGTAACCTTGACCTTGATCCCAACTTCAGTGGAGACACTTAGCATTTTATACTTTGTTGAAATTAGAACTAACTTTATTTATATTTGCACGTGTTTTGGTTTTTTTTTTCTTAGCATTTTAATGCCCTCTTGTTTTATTTTTGCACTACCTCTATTTTTGTGTCGTGGAATTTTAATTGCTCTCCATTAAATATTTTAACCTTCCTGAACCTGATGAGGAGGAGTATTCCTTGGATGTAACATGCAAAATCATGGTATAACGTGTAGACTCTGTGAAAGGCCTAGATTTTAGTAGATTTTTTTTTTACGTTGTTTTTCATGGGATATTTTCTCATTCCCTTGCTTTGTGTGACAGATCATGATTTGAATTCCTTACTTTTTCTTTTCACTAAGTATAAAACATATCTTGACACCCTGATCATTTCATAGAGCAGCTTCATTGTTTGAGAAGATTCGTCTTTCTGCTATTTCTTTGTCCCTCGTCTCTCTTGTTCTGTGGTATTGTCAGATTCCTGAAATGGTCCTCGTCCCTTTTCTCTCCATCCACTAAACATCATCTCTTCTTTTAGACTTTACCTTTCTCCATGAACTGTTGTGCCTTTTGGTACAGTTTCGTGACAAATACGACGTTACTCTTTGTTTTCTCATCTTCCCACAAGCATGCTTGAAGTAATGATTCAGAGTACATGTATGTGCCTCAACACTCAGATAGGATACTTAAACCTTCTAATGTACTGGAAGCTGGGAAAAGAAAAGATACAGTTCAGGATGAAGGTGCACTGATACTGCTGTGTGGGAAATAACTTATGCCCTGACTGTAAGCAGTAGTTGTCCTTCATCTATATGGAGGCTAAGAGAATGTTGTTTCCTCCTGTTCATGTAAGTAATAAGGGAGGGGATGGGTGAAAGAAAAATTGAGCATAGTTTTTCCTGATGCGGTTCATCTATGCAACTGTAACAAGGCTTTGATTTATACCCCTAGCACTGTACTGGATCGTATGTCTGTCTTAACATGTTGAGCGTGCATGCTGTTCTGTAAGTCTTGCTTATAATGATACACCTGTTGAAAGAACGATGTTGTTGATGACAAAGTATGCTCTGTTTTTAATGGAAGATTTTAACAAGGAATCTTTTAAGTTGCTATTTTAGGATTTTCTTTAACCTGTAGTAAGCTCATATTTGTATGTTTGTTTCTGCAGTGAGTATTATTTCAGCACAGAAAACTTGGAAAGAGACTTCTTTCTGAGGAGAAAGATGGACCAACAAGGATTTCTGCCTGTTTCATTGATTGCTAGCTTCCGTCGGATGCAAGCTCTGACTACAAATGCTGCACTCATTTTGGAGGTAAAATAATTCAGAAGTACATATGTAGAAAGCTGCTTCGTTAATTTTGTACTGCTGTTGAAAGTCAGTGCTATGAAGTTAAGAAAAATTTCTGTTTACAATAACAAGGATTTTATAAAGAGGCTATAAATGGCAATGTTTGTGGGTTTTTTTCTCTTTTGGATGGTGCTGGATATGTAAAGCTTTTAAAGTTATTATGTGCTTGTCACACAGGCCCTGAAAGACAGTACAGAAGTTGAAACTGTGGATCAGAGGATAAGAAAAAGGGTTGATCCAGAAAAGTGGCCAATTCCAGGTCCTCCTCCATGCAGTCTGCCACCGACTGACTTTTCTCAGCTCATCAATTGTCCAGAATTCATACCAGGCCAAATTTTTGGCTCACATACTGGTAAAGGATTTATTTCATAGAAACATAAGTTCAGGACTGTCTGTCTAGCTTAGGAAGTTTACCTCTTGATACTGATTTCATAATAAAAGTTGTACATTTGGTAACCATTATTCAGCTGATATGCCTGTCAGCCTTGCAGTGCCAAGTCACATGGCTGGCATGGCTGATGTGAAGTAGATAAAAATGTCTCTTATGTCTTAATGGCCGCAACCATTCTCCAGCGTATAGTACAATGGAATACAGTCCTTTACTCTTACTACTTCTACTACTACTAATAATGTTAAGTTAGTCATAAAATCTGCTTCATTTTGGTAGCAGCTGAAAGTTAAGTTTTTAATTTGGTGCATCCTGGTTTTGGATGGGGATCTCATTCACATTATTAATAGGGAGATGGCTTTGTTTGCTGACAACCCTTGGCTAGGAAATATTTTACTAAAATGTTGGCTGCAAGTAAATGGGAAGAATAATGACTTAGTTAGGCACTCGTCCATAGCGCTAGAGGATGGTGTGGAGAAAACATGTCCCTAATGATGCTGCTCTTGTTTTCTGAATAACAAATAATTTTTCTCACTGTTAGATACTTTCTGCCTAAATAAGTTGATCTTTCTCTACAATGTTGAGTCAACTGTGAAGAGCGATCTCCTAAAAATGAAAAGAAATTCTGCTGATCAGTGTTACATTTAACCATCGGTTTAGAAAAATGATAGTGAAAGACTAGTGAAACAATTAAAAAAAAAAAACCCAAAACAAAGAAAAAGCCCCCCCAAAGCCCCCCCCAAAACCCACAAAACCCCCCCAGCACCAAACCACACAACAAAAAACCCCAAAACAATACCCAACGGGAACTGAACTTCTGTCTTCCAATGCTAGAGTCTGCACCGAGTTCTCCAAGAATGGGAAGCCCGCTGAGTCCAAAGGAAAACACTGAAACGAGCAGTTTTCAGACGATGTCTAAAGGGTTGTCTACAAGTTTGCCCGATTTGGACTCTGAACCTTGGATAGAAGTGAAGAAGAGGCATCATGCATCCATGGTCAGACTAAAGGTAAAATCAAAACCCTCTAAGTTATGTTTAAATAAACAAATGCAAAACCTGCCTGTTTTAACATATGTGATGCTTGATAATGCAATACAGTTAGCATGCGTACTTCTTGCTCTACCACACCTAGAATAACTAAGTGCATTGAAAACCCTGATCCAAAGCTCACTAAAATGAAAAGGAAATATTGGGATGTTTTTGTCTGCTGAGGGACATTTTTACTTGTTGATTATTGAAAAATGTAATGCACGTTGAGAATTGTTCTAAAAGCTTATGGCAGAATTATTTAGAACAGTAATTTACTTGGTAAACATCTGAAAGTTGCTGTATTGTTTCTGATTCCTGTACATCTGTTTATTGAAAATGTTCTGTCGTGCTCTAGTTGTCTCCCATTTGGATAGTCACTACCCAATTCAAATATAAAATGCATCACCTTTTCTAACTTAGGAAAGTGTTCCTATACCTGATCAAACATCAGATCAACAGCCACCTCCAGAGGAACAAGAACAAGAAGAACTTGATTTTTTGTTCGATGAAGAGATGGAACAAATTCAAGGTCGGAAGAATAAATTTACTGATTCGTCAGACAGCGATTCCAACTATGAAATTGATGATCAGGACATAAACAAGCTTTTGATTGTAACACAGACACCACCATATATGAGAAAACATCCTGGTGGAGATCGTACCGGCAACCGTGTGTGCCGTGCAAAAATTACATCAGAACTTGCTAAAGTTATTAATGATGGCTTATACTATTATGAACAGGATTTGTGGATGGAGCAGAGTGAAAATGACACTATGATGAAGGTAACTCTCTTCATTTTTGACCTGAAAACCATGACCGTCCAAACAGTTCCAAAATTAATTTCAGCCATCTGCTGAAAAGGGGGGGGGGAAATAGCTTAAAGGACGAATGGAGCATGTGGGTATAAAAAAGAGCTGACAAAGATAAAAATGAACGTTGAGAAGAAGTGCAAGAAATAAAGGTAGAATTCAGAATATGGAAGTTTTAGTACAAAGCAAATGGACCAAGAAAACCAGCAAACTGGAAGAGGGCAGAGAGAAATAGCACACAGCAAGAGAAAATGTTTCCTTTTTTGTTATGTTCTTGACAATGACTTTAACAAGATTTTTTTCACACACAGCATGCACACGCACACATGTCCCACCCCACCTTCAATTGAGTAGGGGCATGAGTGATTTGAGGTGCTACCACGCATCTTGGAAAATGCTGTCCTTTTGCAGTTTAAGCTACCAATCACAAAAAGAAAAAGCTGAACACTTTATTTACAAATACTGACTTTTCTTTAGAATGTAGCCTGAGGAAGGGAACATAGTCTTTTCTGCTCCTCTGAATTGCTAGGACCTTCCTTGGCACACTTACTGCAGAAGAAGGATGGTTTTGGGCTTTGCAAGGGGCAGGATCTCAGTCATATTTCTGTTTCTTAATTGCCTGTGAAAATTCACATGTAGATGGCCTTACCTGCCTCCCTTCATCCATTTGTTGGTGTAACTGTCTTTTAGCTACACTAGGTTATGTTCAGTGCTCGTGGCAACTTTTACAATGTGTGCTAGAGGCTCCTTCCATCTTCCTTAAAAGAAATCTGTACTGGCTGTGTACAGGTAGCTGTGTGTCAGTTCTGGCTTGCTTATGTTATCTTTAATGAAATTCACCTGTTTCTCAGGATGATAGCCATTATTGTGCTTTGTGTTTATAATTTGCTTTCTCTAATTTAGCAAGAGATTGAGAACTTTAAGAAGCTAAATCTCATTAGTAAGGAAGAATTTGATAATCTTGCACCAGAACCAATTGCTGATCCAACCCAAGAAGCTCCTCCAGGACCTCTAAGGTTACAGAAAGGTAAGTAATACATATTTGGTTTTAGAATATCTGTAACAAAGAACAATTTTGTAGGTGTTAACTCTTTCTGCCTGTGTCATATGTTAATTTTGATTTAGTCAGCCGTCTGAGGGGCTTTTTCTTTCAGTAGCGTGGTTTCAATTGAATTAGAAGAAGCTGGTACTTTTTGAGAATATATATGAGCAGCGATAGGCAGAGTTCTATTTTCTTTTCGCCATATACCAACACCAGGGGCCTTTTGTGTAGCGTGGCATTCACAATGTGTAAAGTAATAGCCAGTGATGTTGTGAAACATTTTTCTAGAAACCAGTGTTTTTCTGGGAAATGGGGATAAAGTGAGACTAGAAGAATTTTTACTTGTGTCATAACCTTACTGAGCAGTCACAATGTCCAAATCTTATCTTTTGAGGTATTTCTGATATAGCAGCATTATTAACATTTGCTAGAATACATGCTAATAGCATCTTCAAAGTAGTTGAAGAAAACCACCTCACCAAACCCACCACCTCACCAAAAAGCAAGAATGTGGTTACTCTTTCACCAGTGTTTATTTTCCATTACTTTGCTAGTGTAGATACACAAGAACAAGCAGGCAAGAAAGAAGTGCATTTAAACTTTCTGGCAAAGACATGCTTGAAACATGATTTCATAGTTTTGAGCAGTTTGTACTGCTTCTACATCAAGTGCTTATGTTAATTTGATTGTCCTTTGGGGATGGTGTAGTTCACTTGAAGTGAAACAGGCCTTTAAGATACATGGGGAGCTTATGCTTTGAAATCCCAAGTTTCTTTTGAAAACTAATATTTTTTCCTTCCTGCCTACAGATTTAGCAGAGGAGCTAGCTTGTAATTTCTTAAGTTTTGAAGTACCTCCAACAGCAGCAGTAGCTCGATCACTGCCAACAGCAGTTCCAGATTCCCCTTCTGTTCATCCTGGCTTTGTGCCACGAACGCCTCGCACCCCAAGGCTACAGGATCCCAACAAAACACCCAGATTCTACCCTGTTGTTAAAGAAGCACGATCCATTGATGTAAAGGTAAACAGAAAGACGTAATTTTTTTTCTCTAAATCCAGAAAAAGCCTATAAAACTCATGTCTGTGCATACGATTTAACAAGAACGAAAAGGCAAAAAATGAAATGCTTCTACATTTGAATTGTTTATTTTCAAAATCTTTACCATATTCTTTTTTGTTTCTACAAAATGGTTTCTGAGTTTTCTCTGTTACGTTTCTTGGAAGTCCTTCCTGAAAAAGTGTAATGTCTAAAGATTTTTAATTTGTTACATAAGACTTTAGGTTATGAAACAGGAGCGTTGTGACTTTATATGTTAGATAAAGCAAAATTCTAAAAATTTTACATTCCAAGAAGGGGAGAATGAGTGAAATCCAATTAGGGGAATAAATATTTCATTTACTTTCTTATTAGACTCCAAGAAAAAGAAAAACACGACATAGTACAAATCCTCCCTTAGAATGCCACGTCGGTTGGGTGATGGATTCCAGAGACCACAGGCCAAGAACTGCCTCTGTGAGGTAAATTTTTTTTGTTGTAGAAAATTTGTTTGCAGTGTCATTAGTTCTCACTGCTAATGGAGAAATAGGCTGCAATAAAAGACAATTTATACATACAGTGGAAGCAAGAAAAGAGTGATCAAGAAAAGCAAAAACCATCGAATACAAGGCTGTCTGGAAGTAAGTGAGCTAGACTGACTATGTTCACAACATTGTTGATGTGTATGATATAGTAGCAGTAATATTATTTGAAGTAGTAATGTTGACTTCAGTGTGTTTTGCCTTTGAGTGTTCATTTAAAATCAGGCAGTACAGTAATATTTAATTATCATCATCCAAAACTTCCTGGTTTTTGACGTATTAGCACAGAATCTAATTTTCTTGAGGTGCACCTGAAAACAGATGACTGGGACCCCAGGCATGCATTATGGTGGTTGTCAGGTCACTGTACTATTCTGACAGCTCTTGCGTAGATCAAAATAGTTGAAAACAGATTCTGTGGAAAAGGCCAGAAATAAGTTTGGTTTATGGGGTTTTTTTTCTTCAGCAGCTCCAACGCTTCACCTTCAGAAGGAGCTCCACTACCAGGAAGTTATGGGTGTACCCCAAATTCTCTTCCAAAATTTCAGCATCCTTCTCATGAACTGTTAAAGGAAAATGGCTTTACTCAGCAGGTGTACCACAAATATCATCGAAGGTGTCTAACGGGTAAGCTGCTAAATGCGCTTCCTAAAATTTTAGGTAGAAGTTACCAGGTGTCATCTGATACCAGTTTTCTCCACATTGCTCTGCGTTCTTAATTTTTCTTGGGAAAGGAAAGCAAACTTTATTTGATGCTTCTATTTTATAAACTCTGATTTCCATTTAACTTTACATTCCCTGACAAAAATTTACCCTCAAATTTAAACTTAAGTTACTGGAAGATCTTATGTGTGTATTATTAACAGCAAGGCACTTGAAAAATATTCTGCTGAAAAATTAAAAATAGCTTTCTTTTTTGCCCCTTCTGTCTTCTTCCAGAGAGGAAACGGTTGGGAATTGGCCAGTCCCAAGAAATGAACACACTTTTTCGTTTCTGGTCCTTTTTTCTGAGAGATCACTTTAACAAGAAAATGTATGAAGAATTCAAACAACTTGCTCTAGATGATGCAAAAGAACACTACAGGTATTTGCTTTTTCCTGGAAGTTGAAAACTCTTGAGGTCTTACCATTCATTTTAATGACTGTGAAGTTTACATGTATCTAAAGTGAACATTTTTAGTATTGGCTTTGACTCTTTGTAAATCTCTAAAATAGCAGCCTGTGTAAGTTATTTTAATACCGAAAATCTGTTTGCGTATATTTGTGCTTTGCAGATAAATAGCTGAACGTGCAGCATTTCCTGACTTGTAATCGGTCCTGAATTCTACAAAATCCTGTAACTTGTTGACCGTGACAAGTCAGTTCCATACTTACTAACATTGATAAGATTCTTCCTTCCATAGGTGAAGACATTTTTAACCTCATTCAGCTTGTTCACACTGCTTCTTGCCTTACAAAAATACCAGAAAAATGACCACAAAGAGAATTACTACTGCCCCTTCAGCTCTTCGATATTATTCCCTTCCTTTCACCCAGTTCCCCTCGCTTCTATTTCTCTTAGCCAGAGACACAGGGTAGCCCGATGTTCTGAATGCCAAGTGAGGAAGTACTGGCTATGGAAATCCTGAAGTTCAGATATGTTGTCTGAGACTGCAGAGTGATAGTCCCTAGGGTGCAAAGGCAGCTTTAATAATACCTTGTGTCTCTGCTCTGAGCTTTCTCAATGCTCTGTGATTATCCGAGGATACATTTACCAGGAGAAACTTCAGAAGGCTCTCAAGGGGACTAAGGTGGCAGCAGGTGAATGCAGAACAGCAGGAGGTCCCAGCTCTCTAGAGGCCCAAGGCAGCTCTGGTGACGGTGTGGCAGCCAAGGCCAGAGTGTTACTGAGTGTCACCTGGCACTGGGGTGTGCAGGAGCTGAAAGAACAGAGAGTCCTGCCCTACACGTTGGGTTCTGCATGGGTGGTGGGTTAGGCTGGCCTTTGGTCCAACCCACTGTGGTTGGTTTTATGTTGAAACTGTGGGTACAAACATACTGAAAACGTGAAAGCATTTGTCTTCATTCTGTTACATGTGTATAGTCTGTAGTTTCTAAGTTGAAACAGTGGGACAAACCTGATTTTCCCAAGTCAGTTTTGATTATTTGTGAGGGTGTTTCAGAACAATAGGTTGATAAAAATTGATGTAAATGGAAGTGTTTTTTATGAGAAGCTTAAAATGCCATTTACTTAAATGCAAGGAGAGACTGAAGACTTGCATCCTTCTGAGGAATGAGGAGCATATGTATAAGGTTTTTGTACCTCTTTGTTCTGTTACAGGTATGGATTGGAATGCTTGTTTAGATTTTACAGCTATGGCCTAGAAAAGAAATTCAGGCAAGAAATATTCAAGGATTTCCAAGAAGAAACAATGAAAGACTATGAAGCTGGTAAATATCGTAGACCAGTCACTGCTCGCACTGGTTGCCCCGGTTCCTTGTTGCAGACTCGTTAACTAACCCAAGAGCAGCTTTTGTTCATGTTCCTTTTATCTTACAATTCTCTTAATTATTCACTGGTAACTATATGTTTAAGTTTTTAATTAAACCTGACCTTTGTAAATTGGTAAAATTATCTTTTTCCATTATTAGGTCAGCTGTATGGACTGGAAAAATTTTGGGCTTATCTAAAATACTCTCAGCACAAGACTCCAGCCATTGACACCAAACTGCAAGAATACCTGAGTAAATTTAGGAGACTGGAGGACTTCAGAGTGGATGTAAGTTTCAATACCTATTTTAAATAAATATTTGGTGTACAAATATTTTTCCTGCAAGGTAAACTGAGAATAGTACTTCATTTCACAAAAAGGCAGCTTTACAAATCCTGTCAATGACTAGAAGAAGCATGATTAAAAAAACCAAATTCAAATGAAAAAAATGCAGTTTTATTCTAGACATTCTTTTTTGAACCAAAGCATGATGCTGAGATGTGATGGCTAAACTGTAAAAAGTGTTGATCCATTTTCATTATGTAATGAGATAAATAGCAAAAAATATCTTATTTGTCATCTGGGAAGACTGATGACTTCTGTAATGTCTAAGAATTTGGCAAATTAAGAAATGCCAGTTGGGCATTCATGCATGAACTGTGACAGGCATTGTCCTCGCTGAGACTTTATATGCCAAATTCAATGTATCCTTCCTGTAGAATGCCGAATTCTTAAACTGTGTGATTCCAGAGTACAGTGCTGCTGTGCTTTTCGCAACTGGGTTATGGTGCACTACATTACCATCATCCTCTATAGTCCTCCATTTTCTAGGAGTTGTGGCAAACATTTGGGCAGTGACGATTAAATAATGCTGTAGGACTGTTTAAAGTCCATAATATGTCACACACTTGCACTTCTGGCTAAATGGCCGGGAAAGCTTTAGGATATCATCAGTGAGTTGGGAATAAGTGAGATTACAAGGCCTAACTAAGGGCCTAATTATGGAATGCTCTGCCTTTTTTTGATCCTTTAAATACATGAAAAGGCAAATACGTGGCCTTACAGAAAAATATTTAACTGGTTGCCAATGTTTATTTTCAGCCTCCTATTAGTGAAGAATCTGGCAGAAAGAGACCGGTTGCTGCAACAGGTGAGGATTCAGGTCATCGGAGACATCAGTCTAATTCTTCTAAAACGCTTCTTGCCGCTAAACCCGTGGCTGCCTGTCAGTCCCAGGCACTGGGAAACGTTACCAGTGGGAATACTGTGCAAGCGTCCATAGGCAATAACAATGCTGCCACAAAATCTATAGAAAGTGATGTACCAGAAAAATAGACTTAAGACGAGCTTGTGCCCTTGAGAATCAACTTTTACGTCACTCTTTTTAATTTGGAGATCTTCAAGGCGAGCCAATCTTAACACATGATTAAAAATGTATGGGAAGACAAAGGATTGGATTTTCTTTTTCACGGGATTTAGTTCCAAAATACACACTTACCCTAGGAGAGTTGCTCTTGGTTTTGGGATCATCGGAAGGATCCTAGGGAAGATTCTTTGGCTTCAGTATTGCTTTCCTCAAGCTTTTGTTTACAAAGAACTGCATTCCTTGCATATGCAAAAAATACATTGGGGATGCCTTACATTTCAGCTCATATTTCTTAAAACAGGTATGATATACCCATGTTATTTACCGCGCTTTCTTTACCCAGATTTTCCCATTATTTGTATTTTACCAAAGCCAAAAAGATTACATTATATGTAGAATTTTAAATGTAAAGGAAGGATCTATGTGATTGGTTTGCTCTTGAATCTAGTTATTAAAAAAGTACGTTTTTGTGCAAAAGCACACTTGAGACTGTGTGCAGCTATATATGAAACTGCATTTCTGGATTCTAGTTTAAGACACAGCTTCTATTATTTTCAGGGTCTCCACAGTGTATTATATTAAGTATGGAGTTTGAGTGGACATAACTGGGATAGTTTTGCAGATATTTCCTTCAGTACTGGTTCTTAATAACTCAAGCAACAGAAAAATACAGGGGGAAAATGGATCTGTTGATTTCATGGTGTCTTAAATTAACATACAGTTTGTGCAGGTTGGTAAAACAGCAAACTATTCAAATTATTCTTGGCTTGAGAGGTGTCTTCATTTGGATTCTCCTATGATTATGAAGTACTCTAACAGGCGAGGTATCATTTTTAAATTTTTTTCTCCATATTTCCAGTAATAAAAGTTAGCTTGGAGGGAAACAAAGTATTCCTTGTAAATTTTATTTTTTGCTTTATTTTGCAATATCTGAATGAAGTTCTGCTTAAGTTGTGCTAGCTAAGCCTAAATAATTTCATACAGGTCTAAATATAATTTCACTGAATGTAAGTTATTCAAATAGAAATCCATTTCTGTAGCTGAAAGATGGGGATGTTTATATCCTGTAGTTTCTTAACATCATCGTTACTTTGTTTTTAAAGACTCAAAAAGAACTGAGTGGGTAACTTCTCTCTTCCAAGGGTAGGTGAGAAGAATTTCAGCTTTTTGTTAGTTAATTGCAGAAAAGACTTCAGTTAACTTTTAAAGTGGAAAAGTTATGTCTAGCACAAATGCCTTAATCCATGAAGGTGTCCTAACTGACCGCGCAGCCACGTGTGGGGTTTTCAACTTGTATCAGATCTCGGAGGTTGCAACAAGTCCATTAATTTTTCAGTCATTATCTTGTGAATCTCAATGAAATGAATTTTGACTATTTGCATTGTAAAGGAGTATATGTTAGCAGTGGCCTTCCCAACAGTGAATACAATTTCAATACAAAATTGAGCCTTTTGTAAGTGGCCTGTTCTAAATGAATTTAAATGAACACATACTGATATTTTAAGTGATATCCTATAAATATGCTGAAGTGACACATCTCAATCCTGTGTTTGATCCATGCCTTTTGCTGTCCAAGAAAATGATGCGAATGTAAATTTGGATTGAAATTGTATATACAAGTAATAGATTTAAGATATTTCACTTTTTCATTGGAAAATGTGCAGATTAAGCCTTTAGTGTGTGTAACTTTGTGATATCTTGACAAATTTTATAAAAACAAAAAAAAAACCAACCACCCTAATAGTGTTGTATATCAACTTTTTTTTTTCCCCCCTCCAAAGCATGAAGAAAAAACAACTTGAAAGAGTGTAAGGCTGTATATTTGCATGTGAATTTCTGTTGCTTCTGGTGCACTAAGGTATCAGGGAAACCTGTCCCGTTAAAGGCTGAAGAGGTTCTTAGAATGTGAGCCAGCCTTCTTTGAGTTCAATATTGATTTATGCTTTTCATGTGACTGGGTATTTGTCAAAGAAAAATGACAGGTGAATACTAAATAATGGCTGAAAGCAAAGAGTGCGAACACTTTACCTGCTGTCTGTCCTGCTGGCCTCTGTAGGAGCAGTTGCTTAGACTGTGTCCCTTTAGGTGGACAAAAACCCCACCCAAATCTGTCCACAGCTCTGGCTACCTTTTGGGAATGTCCCCTTTCATGTCCCACAGGCTTGAATCTTCTCTCTCTCCCCTTGCAGAAATGTGGTAAAGACAGTACTTACCCTTACTGCTCTTTGCACACTGGGCTGAGAACGAAGCCGTTGAATTTTAGAATAAACCTCAAAGCCTTTGCTGGTGAAGCAGCTTGGCTGGCTGGCTCAGGGTGGTTAATCACTTTTCAATAACTGGCATACCTGTTGCAGAGCCATGGATTTGTCTTTAAACATGAATGTACGTGTCCATCATCCTTTCCGATGCCTTTTAGGTCTATTTAAGCCAACTTTCAATTTGTCTTTTTTAAGACCACTTGTATTCTACCATTACTAAACACTTAGCAAGTCTTAGACCTTTCCTTGTCTAAAAATTCTCCCATGTGCTTATTAAGGAAATTTGAAATTTGTTTAGGTTTGTCTTCATTTCTTCTGTTGAGAAATGACTGTACAAATACTTCAAAATGCTACCTTGCCTAAAGTCAGTAAGATTTTTCTTTTGTTGTGGTCAGAATATTGGATTCTAAAGGCTTTCTAAAAGGGCAGGAAGGGCAGGCTCAGGTTGGCTGCTCTCCCTGGTGGAGATGGCTGATGCTCCTGGAGTTTGACGGGGATTCGGGTTCCTGTGGGAGAATAAAGCATTAGAACGAACAGAAACCAGTTTGTATTCATAGCAGCCTCTGCCCTGCGGACTTTGCTTCAGGCAGTGCTGCGGTACCGAGGTGACAAAGGACACTCCCTGGGTTCCAGGTGGAGGAAGAGATGACACATTAGCCGATGTTTTACTGACAAATCCCTCAGCTATGCGAGGCTGTACCCGTAATCTTAAAAGCTGTCTTCTCTGTTGTTTGGGGTTTGGGTTTTTTTTGGTGTGGGGAAGGAATGCAGTTCCCTTTACAACGTGCACTTTCACACACCCCACTATGAAAATGCAGCAAGCAGACCAACCCCAAAACCTAACCCTGTAATGGACTTGCAGCTTTTAACTTGTCAAAGGTATTGTTATTGTGTGACCTAAGTAACACTCTTCAGAAGGCTTTATTTCTAGGTGCCTACAGTGTGTACAGCTATAGGCTTTGCCCAGTTACCTCTAAAACATGACAGATGGGTAAAATGTGATTGTCACAAAAAAAACCAACCTGAAGTAAACTTAGGCACCAGAATGGGGACAACGTGATTTGTTCATGAATTTTTTGCAGGAAGAGTGCAGTGCCAGACTAGAAACTGTGAAACACATGAAAGTTGCCACCTTCTGGTACAGGAAAAAATACACAAACACAATCCCCAAAGAAAAAGGGTGAGGAACACTTTGGAGTTTGGTTGGGTGGGTTTTTTTATGTTTTCAGGCAAAAAAAATCCTTCACCTGCATTTGGACCACCACTGGCATACATGTTCTATCAAAAGCAAGCTTAAAACCCAACCTGTAAACACCTGTTAGTAAACATTCACCTTTTAAGCATAAATAGAAGCCAGGGGAAGGATTTGCCAGTAATGTTCATACTTAATTATTTATTTGGTTTGTATATTTCAGTAAGCCTTCAAGGCCAGAGTTACATTATTACTGATGTTAAGTAGGAAAAGGAGTAAATGGCCAAAGCTACAGCACGGAAGTCATGGCATATGCAAAACTACCCTTCTTTGTCCAGGAGGAAGTTTCTACCTAAACCAGCTACAAGCATGATAAAAGAGCTGATGCTACAGCAGACGTGGTGAAACTAACAGCTCTAATGAGTGAAGAGCAGAGTAACTCATGGCAAGTGTTAACAACAGCCAGCTGTGGCTTTGTACAGTAGCTGCAGCAGGTAGCATGTGTATTTATGTGGAAGCATGGGGAAAAAAAGAGTTGTCTGGCTGTCCTAGCTGGTAGTTGGGTCAGCCACCTTTCCCTGCTCCACAGCTGCACACTTCCTGGTTCCACGATGAGGTGCAACAGCTGGCGCAGAAGTGAAAGGCATACTGTAAGTCAAGTGTAGTGTAAAACCTTTTCTAGTGAGATTTAGTTAAAAGGAAAAAAAATATAGTGAAGCATCCAGATAAAGAAGTGGTGCTTAAATGCTCCCAGCTCCTGTCGTAGGCAAGAAAGCTTTTCCTTCTCCCTTGGTGTAGCTTCCATGGTTCCAGCTAAACCCTCTATTTTTGGGGTTAGTTACACTAGCGTGCTCGGCGTTAGACGAGTAGCAGACACTAGTAATGTGCAAACCGAAGCCTGGATGCTGTACCAGCACTCGGCTTACAAGGATGTGAGCTAAGCACTAGCGCTTTACTGCATTACAGTCTGTAGCTGAATGGCCACACGCTGAACTGGATCGTGCAGCCTGTACAAGAACCGGCGAGTGTAACCTAGCTTCTGTGGGGGAATGTGGCTGTGGCTCCCGTTCGGTAACTACTTCTGTGAGAAAGCTGTTCTTGGATATGCAAGGAAGAGAATTCAACCTGCCTTCTAGGACAGGTGAGTTACATGTGATTCAAGGGAGGATTGTTTATTTGTTTCATTTACATCAGTATGTCTCTCTCAGTCAAATAGTAATAAAAAGGAAGCAGTCCCTGGAGGTGTAGAAATCTGTTACTATAGACTTACCACAGGTGAAATCTGCAGAGGTACAGCTGTAAACCATAAAGCTGGAAGTCATGAACTCAGTAGTGTCACTGTTACGAATTTAGTGGAACAGATGGTGAAATTTCTGTAATATGTCGAGTGATACCCATGTCTAGATCTCCACTGTTCTTGTCCTATTTAGCGCCGTGAGACATAGTCCTTTTACTGCACATTACATGATTTCCTAAAATGCTTCTCCTTCATTTACATCATTTTTTCCCATTGTAAATGCATTGGTATAGGCTTATTCTCTTAAATACAGCTTACCTGAGTAAGTCTCCAAGATTCTTCAAAAGCTGAGCCTTGAAAGGAAAAAGAACACCACGAGGACAAGGCACAGCATTATTAGGAGTCTTGGATGTGAAACATGCACCGCTGTTTCCCCTTAGTTTGTATTCCATCATATTCTAGCTCTGCTTCGCAGCTTCTACATAAAGTCGGACAGCACTTTTGGTATCGTACATGCTTTATTAAAATGATACTCGTATTTACAATATCTGCAGAAACAATCCCTCCCAAGTCTTGCATTCAGACAGACACGCACACATACACACGCGCGCACGCCCCTTCACTCTACGGGGGTGTGAAGGCTATGCTCCCAAAAGTTAGGCAGCTTCTGGAAGAGGAGGAAGGGTGACTTTTGTGTGTGTTTGTAATTACTTAAAAAGAAGCATGGGAGTATGCATTTGGCCATCACAATGCTAATTTAAGTATATGTAGTATTAACATATGGCAGTAACACTGAGTATTCCTCTTTTACATTCTATACACAGAATGACATCAAGGTTTTCCAGTCAACAGAACATTCCAACTTCAGTCTCGATGCTGCTTGTAGAGACTATGAAACCACAATTTTGGGGCTGTCCCTTAAAACGATTCAAGTCTATGTAAGCGAAATAAGGCACAATTAATATTTGATTTGATTTAGAGGAAGGGAAAGGGAGGAGAGGCTGGCTTCAGATAATAGTTGTTGCAGAGGAAACAGTTTTACCTGATCCTTTTGGGAAAAGGATGAATTTTACCCCCATCGTAATCTGTATGGACTTCTCTTAGAGAACTGCAGTATTCTGCCAGGGCTACTAACGCCCACATACAAAACAAAATTGGAAATTCACATTTTAACACCAGTTTCAGCAGTCTAACCTACTGATACTGATGTGCATGAGTACATCTTTCTTTAATGCTGAAGGAGAAGACACACATGAAACAAGATTCAAACCTTCCACTGAGCTTGAAGACTCACGTCTTTTAGAGAGCTTGTAGTATATACTATTTGAAGGCTTCAGCTTACTGATAAAAAGGAACAGCGTTTTTGCCTTTAAATCCCTGGCCCCTCTTCACTAACGAAGCCTCACCAGACATTACAAATAAACTGCAACAAAAAGTTTGGCAGCACAGATAATGTCTAGTATTCAAATCTTCATTTGTGAGTATATTATATTCCTTGTACAAAACCTGTTGAATGTTTTTCGCAGCAGATGAACTGTACCCAAAGATGCAGGACATTCTGTGATGGGGAATAAGAGGTTGCAGTTCCGAAGGCCCCTGACTTTGGTTGTTTACAAAGTTCATTCCTGTTTAGTGTGATCCTTGGTATCTTCCTCATCTGTGTATTCTGATGGTTCTTCCCCTGGTTTTAGGAGTCTACCTACGTAGTCGTATTTTTCTGAAAAAGATTTATGATTCCATTACAATCAAATACAGCCACATTTGCTGGTTATCCTGCACTGCTGCACATTCACTTTTTCTCCTCCACACTACAGTTCTGAACCTGAATCACTGAAACTGATGGCAATTTATCAGCAAGCTCGGCCTCCTAAAACAATCTTGCTACCGCTGCTGCTGGCTACTTTCTCTACTCCGAGAACTTTGTTTCAATTCTCCCACAGCTAATCAGGCAAGCTTTATCACACAATGGCTGCAAACACTGCTATTAAAACTGGCAAAAATCCCTCAGCCTGTTTTGATTTCAATTAATGTGAAAAATGACTCCCACTCCCTCCAGAGGCATACGTCCATATTTTTGGGAAATTATTTCAGACAAACTTGCTCAATGCTTCATGCCAAAACAACTCTTAGTCCTGATCATAATTCCATGGCTTCCAAAGCCAACAACCGGCGACCAGGAATTCTATCAGCTAAGCTACATTGAAATTTGCGTGCGAAGTTCTGCGCTGAAGAGTTTTCTTGTATAAAACTAAAAAGCTGAAAAAGCTATAGTGGAATCTCTCTATGGAAGAAAGGCCTGAAATCCCTGGTCTAAAAAAGTTACGTTGCATTATTAATGCTACTCTCAACATCTCTCTTTTTAAAGCCCCAAACCCCAAACAGTCATTTTTATTAAAAGCATTCCCTTAAGCTAAAGATGTGCTGCTAATTTGAGAATTTACCTTTAAATTGCATTTCCCACTCTCTTACACTTTCCATCTGTACAGCATTTAAGTCCGATAGGTCATCGTATTCATCTCTGAGTGCATCTTTATCTAGACAGAAAGTTGCTAGTCCCCTGGAGGCATCTCTGCCAGCAAATATTCCATATGGACCCTCTGAAAACAAAAAGACAAAAATCGATACCTTCAAGTCTTTGTTTATGGTGACCAATCTCCATTCTTTATATCGTCTGCCGAAGCCATACATTGAACTTCTGCAGCGATGGGAACAGCAGTAGCTTCAACGCCATGGCTGTTCGACATTCAACAGCACTGCAATTCAATCTTAAGTATCACTAGGACATATAGGCTGCTGAGAGAAGCAGAACCAGGAAAATAGCTCTGAAGGGATATCTCGAAAAATCCCTGTCATTTGATGCAAGTCAGTTGATGCAAATTCCAAATGGACTGGAGGCTGGAATTCAAGAGAAATGCACTTTTTTAAGCAAAACACAGAATATTTACAAGTCAGGCATGAGTAAACATCTTAATTAGAAAGCCATTGAATTTTATCAATAAATAGAACTTAAGTGCCAATTAATAATTTCACTTCACTTAGGGAACCACCACAGCTTTCTACATACTTGACAGACAGTGCGTCTTTCAACACATTTTTTACTTCTGTGGAAATAACCTCATTTATTTAGGCAGCAGATCACCCATACACCTATCCTGCACTGTTCTTGAAAACTGCACAAATCTTCACGTCAAGAACGTAAAGCAACTACTTCCTTTGTGCTTTCTGACTGATGCAAAGCAGCACAACTATGCTAATAAAACTTTGATCAATGACTATAAAATAAATGTTATTACAAAGAAAACTGGATGTTTTGCAAACCAACAACTTTCAGGAGGAGATTGGTAACTGGCTTCCCCAAATTTTAATTAATCTTCAAGATTAATTTAAGAACTTCAAGCATATTGTTATCTTAGATTTTCTGGACCTAAAAACAAATACCTTAATTGAGATCAATTAAAAAAACCCCAACCAAACAAAAACACTTTAAAAGTTTCTGCAGTAGGTGCAGCAGCTAAGCAACAGGGAGATGCCCAAGGCATTATAAAGAGCAGTCACTACTTGAAGATAAATAGGCCAGAACCCTTCTCTGGCTTACCTCTCGGAAGACGACAATGGCCATCAGCCTGAAGAAAAGGCAGCACCCATGGGCAAGAATGAACACAAGTAAGTGGCAACACACTGTCCTTCACCCCCTCTATTGCCTGCTGTAGCACCTCAGACCTCTTCTGCACCAGGACGAGCCACAGGAAATCATTCAGAGAGGCCGGTTTCCTCCCAGGCCGCTTGCTCCAGCCACCACACCTATCTGCTCTTGCTGGGCATTGACTTCAGGGTTGAGACAGAGGCTCAGGCAGCAGGAAGAACTCCTGAGGCAGGGAACCTGAGTACCGTACGGGTTAGAAGAAACTACGTCCTCACCAGAACTGGTGTCGTCTCTCCAGCCCAGAGTGCTTGTAAGTTGCTTACAGTCAAACCTGAGAACAGAAGGGTGTCTTGTATGCCAAAGACAATTCCTCTGTCTCTCTGGAAACAAACCAACTGATTTAAAAGCAAAATTTCACAAGAAGTACACATCAGAGAAAGAACTATCAACTGGAAGCTTGCACTGTACAAAGCTGTCTGTAGGAGACAACCATAATGATCAAGAGCATCTCCATGCTCATCCTTTGCGATATTTAGCTCCAGGAACGGCATTCACAATAACTACCTGTGGGATCAGGGACTACATTTATGCTAGTTACCAGAAACAAAGTCAAGAGGGCTTGTGAACTCTGTTTTTCCTATTTGTATCCTGAATTATTAGATGTTTATTTGAAAAACAGAATTCAGAGACTGAAAGCAATCCTATACGGAAATATTTAATTGTGCATTTTGCATGCTCAGTCACATTCCCATGAAACAGTGTAAGAGGTAGTGGGGGCCATCATTTGCAACATAACATAGAGCTTTTTCAAACCAGAAGCCTTGCTTCACTCCAAAATAGCTGTCATTCCAGTGATCTAGTTTTTGATGTTCTGAAGGAAGAACAGAGGAGCTATAAACAGCTCTCACAAAGACCACACACAAGCAGTAATTCCTTAAAAGCAATTATAAATTGATACCTAACATCCCCACCAACGGTATTTTGTCCCCAGTTTTTCCCTTCTCTGAAGTGTTTAAAACAAGTATTTCCATAACCGCTACTAGCTATTTAATGTGTTCTCAAAATTCTGCCTAACCAGAGCTAGAGAAGCACAGCGTTCCTCTTCCCTTCTACCCTGCATTCAGTGGTTGATGAAGTTCTACAGCACCTGCTGAGATGCCACCTCTTGGTCCACCAGTTTGATTCCAATTATTTCTATTAAAAAGAGAATTACATTATATTTATCAGTATCAACCCCTGAACACCCTTACGTCTCAATACTAAACTTCATTGAAAGCATGTATGCTTTTAGAATGTATCAGTTTGCATTAAGATTAATGGATGCAAAATTTCTGCAAATATACTGCAATATCAGGTGCTATTATACCAATTTTTTTTTTCCTTTTCTAAAATTGAATTTAAATGTTAACATTCCAGCATGTTTCCTACAGAAGTATTCAGGAGTCAGAGAGAAACCATCAAGCCAGGTCCAAGCACTCAACAGAACACTAGTAAAAAACAGCCTTTGGACTTGGTAGACAGCATCTCAAATTTCAGCTCTGCGAATGTAACTTAGAAATGTGTCCCATGCTTTAATCCTTTACTAAAAGGAAAATATTGAATTATTATTATTTAAAAAAAAAGTGCAAGCCTGGCTTCACCTGAGTTGCACGGTTGCTAAAGCAGAATTTCAGAGATCTCAGTATGAGAAATCTACTTCAAGATTTAAAGCTTCCATTCAGATACTTTTACACAGAGATCAAGTACAGTATTTTATATTAACATAGACTATACAGGTCTGGGATTTTGCTATAAGTCCTAGTCTATTACTCACTTTTATATAAATACTTGTGCAACAGCCTTAAAAAGGTATTTTGCATATCAGATTACGTTGTGCTTGGAGAAGCATCCAGGAAGGTGCCAGCACTGAGAATTCTGGGGAGAAAATGCACTTCAAGAACATGATTCTGAGGTAGAGACAATAGTGCAATCCTAGACATACTCCCAGAGAGTTCTTTCGTGACCAGATGCAATTTACTCTGCAAGCCCTGCCCATCGTCCTTCTTTCCTTTCCGTTTGTCTGCCTACCTATTTAGACTGGCTCCTGTTCTAAATAATTGATTGCACCATGACATGATATACATACTGAAGAGACTGCAAAAAGAGATGCTATTAGCATAGGTATGTATACCAAGCTGTTTTTTCAAGACCCCTCACAAGATTTCAGTGGTTTTCTTTTGCTGCACCCCCAAATCAGCTATTTCATAGCCAAATACTTCTTTAAAAAATTCTCCTCCCACTCCTATTTGGCATCTCGCAACAACAAAAGGAAAGTCACGGAAGTGTCAAAACCCATTAAAACACGTCTGCTACAAGTTACTTGGCTACACGTAGCTACAAGCCTTACATGAAGGAAAACTTTGTTCCGTGAAGAATGCTTTTCTTCCCATCATTGCTTTCACATATTAAAACACTTTGTTTCAGAGCCTTTATTTATTTTAGTGCTGAGACCAAACAGTTATCAAGACTACACATTTGCCTACGTATCTCCACATCTATACCACACGTTTATACACTGCCTTTTCCCCCTGTATAAAGTCCTCATTTACCTTTCAACTCTACCTTGTGTAAAGTATGCCCTTCTCTGAGCTACAACGCATGCAAAATGTTGCTGCCCTCCACCTCAAGATCCTCAACTTTCTTTTATAACCCAGTTAAAAATGTGGCCACCTTGATGAATTTGACATCTTGTTCTGGTCTGACATTCATCTTTAATCACAAATGAAGTGAATAGCTTGAGAATTGAGAAAACCAAAGTCTCTTCAACCAGTAAGAATACTTTTCCAATTGCTGCACTCAGGATTTCTGCATCTCTTAGCCCTGTTTTGGTTCTCAAATGAAGATTTAATTTCTCTTTGCAGATACCCTAAACAGCAGGCAAGGAAAAAATTTGACATTAAAGCACTGTATTTAAAAATTTGAGCTATGGAGCTGTCCAAGCTGAAGTTTTTATCTGGCAGCACCGCTTCTAGTCACTTGCTCCAAAACAGGCTAAACTGGATCTTGGAACAGCACATGTTTCAATTTTCAACCGGTTTGGCCAATAGTTCCCCCAGCAAAACCTATGCTGGTGTTCAACTTTTAGGTGGATATTCCTGGTTTACCAAAGAGGCTATCTGACCATTTCAGTTCTATACTAGCTCTGCAGAACATCCCAGACTACTGCTCCAAGACTAGTAATGGAGGTGAAAGCTGTACAGCAAACTCTGGATTGCTCCAGCTGTCAGCACGGGGACTGCACCACAGACAGCCACGGGTGGACTTCCTATCTAATGAAGTGATTTGTAATCCAGGAATTGTATTCATTCTCACAAGGCCCATACAAGCTCTCTGAAGAAGCCACACAGCCTAACAAAGTTCGGTGTTAAACCAGCTTTGGTTTCTTCAAGTAGTCAAAAAGCACTTCGAAGCAATCACCCAATATGCAAAGCATACCAGATGTTCTTTGCATCTGTGGGCTCCACGCAGCTGCTGGAAATAAAACGCAGTTTTGTCTGAAGCTTAGAAATTCACGGACAACATTTCTTACACTGCAGACAAGAATAATCTCTCCTTTAATGTAAGTTAGAGGAACAAAGGGAGACAGACCATGAAATTATTGACAGCTGCACTATTCTACCACTTTGTCTACCTTTTCCACTCCAAACCAAAGCAACATCTCCACTGCCTGTTTAAAATTTTCCATCTGAATCCTGACATGTGTTTGTTCAGTGTTGCATCTTTTATGAGGGAATGAAAAAGCTACAAATTGGACAAAGCCATTTTGAGATGCAGCTTGAAAGCAGCTTTCTAATAACTTTTATCACTGGGAATTCAAGGTGACATAATTTTAACTTTACTGCTCCAGATTTACGTGAAAGGAAAGATGGGGGTCAATTTTAAGTTACAACTGGCATGGAAGGTAAGTGTTCTTAGGAGAGCGATCCACAAAGTCTACATACTAAGATGAGAACTGCTTAGAAAGAGGGGTCTCAACCCAACTTCTTAGCCACAAGACCAGAAGGCCTCACTCTCTCTTTCACTTGCTTCTTTTTTAACTCTGTGAAAAAAAGTGCAAGAATCAGTGACCCAGTTTCAACTAAAGGGGCAGACACCAAGCACTGCTAGGAGAGCCGGTAGTTCAGCAGTCAGGAGATTCCGGGAAGATAGCTCCATACAGACCTAGATCCCACAACTTGCTTTAGGGAGAAATGCTCTGGCCACTAGTTTATTTCATGCTAAGGCAAGCAATGCTGGCCAAGTTTCTTGATTAAATGAAAGAGAGCTACACTGCTATGTACTGGATTTAACATCTACATGTCGTTAATACTGATGCCACCATCACATCCTAATATAGCTCGCTTTGAGCATACCTGCTTGATCAGGCCCCACAAACATCAGGTGACTGGAACCTGAATGGTTTAAATAGGAACCAGGCATTTACACAGACCTTTTATCAAACACACAGTTGTTCAAGTTTTAAGGAATATATTCAGGTTATTAAAAATAGGAAAAAGAAAAAAAAAAGGGGACAGACACACAAAGCAGAAGCAGAGGAGACAGAGTGATGCATCTTCCTGCACAAAACCACTTTACTGGTCCCTGAATATGGACTGAGGGCTTAGAACAACCCCATCATCCTGGTGGCAAGGGCACTACTGCCTTCAATCAGAAGCATGGAAACCATCTCTTCGCCAATACGCCTGTATACATCTTTTTAGTTTTACTACTTCTGTAGGGACTCAGCTGCTTTATCCAGAAACGCTGTTTCTTTGAAAAGCTGACTCCTGGGGCGAGAGTCACCTCCATTACATGGACACCCAAGAGCTGACAAAAATCAGAAGAGACAGACACACACCTTACAGGAAGCACTTCTCTCCCCCCATTCTTACCCCCTGTACTTATCTGTAAGCCCTCGGCCTGCAGTGTTCTTAAGATAAGGCCACCCTTAACGGAATTCTCTGGACACAACACATATGATGTCCCTCCTGCAACATTTCACTCTAACCATACCCTTGGAAAGGATGTATTGAAAAACAGCAGTGCCATCTTTTAAGTAGAGACACAATGACATTTAGAGCACTCAGTTCCACAGGAAGTCTAACAGCATCAGATTATTTTTATACAAATGATGTCAAAAAATTACAGCTGTTTACCACAGAATTTTTTGAAGTATTTAACATCAGAAATCACAGTTCTTAACTGGATTTGCAACATGAAATAAAGGTCATTTTCCCCTCATGAAAAATGAACTATGATGGAAATTTTTGTGGAAGGAACTATTACTACCTAACCTATTCCTCTTGGAAAACTGGAAAGCAGAAATCTTCATGACACTTTGAAAGACAAGAGTGGGATGAGAAATGAGTTGACAGTGACAATGTACTGCAATGAAGGAAAGTCAGGAAATTGATTTTTTAAAATCATGAAACATTAAGAACCAAGAAGTGATGTGGAACAGTTGTATACACTGGATTGCATACAATCTTGCTTTGTCATGCTCAAAGCTGTATATTTTTTGTAACTGCACAAGGTATTTGATAAGTTAATCAAAACCTGTTTACATCATTATCTTGGCATGCCGATTTAAATGCTAAATATTAAGATTTGCTAACATTTACTTTAACTCTTACTATGCCCTTCTATTGACCAATATACTACCAGGAACCTTGATACAAACAAACATGAAATTAAATGTTGCTATAAATGAAACAGTAAAAACTGTCTCTCATTATAAGGGTATAAAACCAACACAGCACACAGTAAAGATATTAATCATTAGACTCTAAGTCATGAGATGTGATTACAAATGGGGAAAGATCACCCCAAAGCAGCTTCTCTGAAATTCTGGTTACATGGTATTTTTAATTGTGAGATGCTAATTGTTTATTTAATTCTTTTAGAGTTTGCGAGTGATAAAGGAAAAGGTAATTAATTAAAATTAATAACCAAGGAAGGCATTCCAGGACACTTACTCATTTGGGCACAAACAGAGGTGGTATTTAATACAACTAAAAGTGAAGTATTGAAACAAAGGGTATACTCGCAGGACAGGGGACTATCCCAGGAAGCAACATTTTGGAAAAGAACTTGTCGAGTAAAGTTTTAAATAAGAGTTCAATGTAAGCAAAGTGATTTTTGGAGGCACAGACAGTTAAATGTGTGATATAACCTTTTCTTGCTCTTAGCTAAAATGCATTAAACATACCAAAGACTAATAGGATACAGATGCAATAAATTGTGGAAGGCTTAAAGAAGACAACATGAGAAAAAAAAACTTGGAAAACATTTCCATTAAATGTTCAAGAACATTAAGTTTTCAGTCATGGCTGTTTGAAAGGATGACTTCAACAGTCAATCAATTTTTTAAAAATATCTTAATTGTATGTCTGTAAAGGGCTCTTCAGTGAAGCAGAGCAAAGTATAGCAGGATTCAGTGGATAGAAACTTAAAAAACAGGCGAGCTTCTAATAAAATCAGAAGCTTGGTGGGAATTTTAATGGAATCTCAACTGCTGGACAAAAATCTGGAGTAGATGACAAGTCTGTACATTTTTAGCCTCCTGCTATAAGCAGAAAAATACAGAACACCTTTGCATCCAAACTACACTTACAGAAAAAAAAAAACAGACCTTAATTTCAAAACATCAGAAGCCTTCCAAGACATCCACCTTATTCAACGTTAACCCAGCAGTCAAGACATACTTCAGATTTGATAGTGAGCCCTCAGCCAATGCTTTTGCTGCCTTCAAAGACGAAGCACTATTTCGCATCAGTACCTCAACAAAGTACAAAAGGCTCACAGTCCGAGCCTGCAATGTCAGCAAAGCCAGTGCCCTCAACTGTTTCTTCTGTTAAACAAAATTTGGCCATGGCTTTGTTGGTATGCTTTGCACTTCTCTCGCTATACTCCGGCTATGAGGCACAACACTGCACAAACTGCTGTGGGCATCTGGCTACTCTGACCGAAGTCTTTCTGAAAAGGTCTCAACCAACTGTAGAAGACTTTTCCAGCTAACTCTTTTCAGATCTTTTAAGGTCTGCAAACCACCTACTAGCTTTTTTTTCTTTTCAGCTACAAAACATTTGCAAGAAAATATTCCCCAACATGCATCCGTACAGGGAAACCATATCAGCACAATTCAAAAATCAACATGTCTGGCAGAAAACACACAGCTGATGATGCACAGGTTGAGCATCACTATCCTCATGTGCACGGTCCCAAGTAACAGAGATCTGATAAGACAAACGTGATTTCAGTTCTGTTATAAAAAGGCAGTCTTTCACTATGGGGGGTGGGGGGGAGGAAAAAAAAAAGCCTTTGTCCCTCTCCACAAAAAGCTGGAAGCACTGCTTTAGGGAAACCCACTGCTGCCCGTTATCAAAAAAAGCAGATTGATGTCCTGGAACATAAAGCTTTAGCTTCCTCACAGTAACAGACCTCCAGAGGTTGACGATGTGAACCAGTGATGATATCTGCAGTGGAGAGTCTGAAATTTAATGTATGTTTGATACACAAAAGAGTTAAAGTGAACATTTAGATTATGGCTCGGTATTATTTCATGGAGCAATTTTATGAAGCCAGCTGTCAACTTAGTGGTGTTTTAAGTGTCATGTAGCATAGGTATTACCTGCATTTTATATCAGCACATAGGTATCAGTTTAAAAGCACATAAAGTGAGAGAGACAAAAGAACTAGCCTGATGAAGTGTCATGAAAACTGCAGCACACCAGACTAAGTTTTCTTAGATTTGCTGATCAATAAACAAAATAAGGCATGGCAAGGTAGTTTAGATGCCATTGTTCACTTTTACAGTACTCAGTCAGAAAAGCATTTTGATTCCATTATGGCAGTTTCAATTTCTGTGACTGATAGCAGAGCTGGTATCACAAACTTTGAGGGTAACAAGAGTTAGAAAATGCTAGCCCAGTTCAACTGTACAACTGCTTGGCACTTCCTTGGTAAGAACCAAAGATTTGTATTGTTCTTATATTATAAGAACCAAATACTCAGCTCTGTATTTTCCTTTTTGTAACCTAAGATTATTAAATAATAACAATAACTTAACGGGGTGGGGGGAATATCCTCTCTCCTCCACCCCTCACACAAGGACACTTGCCATACCTGCTATGAAAACTCCTGCATAATTTGATTAGATCAAGTTTCCCAAAGCACCATTGTTTTAAGGAAGAAAATTATCAGGAGTCATAACCCTCATTTCCTTTGGCATCAGATGTGAACACAGTGCTCCCTAGTAAGTTTATCCACCTCATTATGAAGAACACTGTTTATTACAAGAAAATATGCTGCACTTTCACAATCTACAATGTGAATAAGGAAACATAACATTGCCTTTGAAGCATATTTTTCTGAACCTTTGAAGTATACATTTCCGCTCCAAAGAACTGTATTGTCCTTCTGTCTATTTAAGAGATTGGCTTGATTTCTGCACTCTTCTCAATGGTAGCAACACATCACACTCTCCCTGCTTGCCTCTATCCTGATTAAAATTCATACTCAAATGCCATAGCATTTGCACCTAAATCAGTAACCAGCTGGTTTTTTTTCTTTCCTGAACCGCAAGAGCTAGAATGAAGGAAGCATTGCTCAGTTTGCTCAGTTGCACTTGGGAAACCTACTAGAAAAGACAGAAGGAAAAAACAAACAAACAAAAAAAGAATTAAACATTGCACATCCAAATCTAGGCAACTGGAAAACCGGAGGCGTGAGGGAAGCCCAAAGAGAACCCAGACCCGTTCTGCATCACCTATTTAAAACTACCGTAAGGCCTCCGGCAGGCCGGCCGGCCGGCCTAGTGAGGGGTTGCGGACGGCAGCGGCTGGGCCCGGGTCGCAGTCTGCAGGGCGGTCTTCCCCTGGCACAGCACGGGGCTGCCCGTCCGCGATAAACCCAGGGGCCCGAGGGAGGCCAGCAGCACCGACAGGCAGCGGGGCCTCCCCGAAACTCACCGCCCCCCCGGCTGGGGGCGAGGCCCAGGCACCATCAGCAAGAAGCCCCCGGCGGCAGGGCAGGCCCGCCGCGGCAGATCCCCGCCGTCCTCCCGCGCGCCGCCCCCGCCTCCCGCCAGCGCCGCCCGGGCGGCGGCGGGCAGCGGAGGGGCGGCGCGGGGACCCCGCCCGGCACGGCAGGAGGGCGGCTTCCGCCGAGGGACCCCCCTGGCCGTGGCCCCGGCGTCTCACCGGGCCCGTAGAACTTGCTGCCTTTGGTCACGTCGAAGACTTTGCCGTTGACAGCCAGGAGGATGCGGGGATTGCGGGCCCCGTCGAACTCGCGCAGCTGCTCCAGGGAGAAATCCCGCCGCTTCATCCGCGGCAGAGCGGCAGCCTGGCTCTGCCGGGCCGCGCCCCCCGGCCCGCTCCGCGTCCCCCAGCGCAGGTACAGCCGGTAGGCCGCCAGCAGCGCCAGCGCCAGCAGCCCCACGTTCAGCAGCATCTCACCGCCCACCGCCGCCGCCGCGCCGGCCGGCGGCTCCCCCGCGCCCCCGCCCCCTAGGCCGCCGCCGCTCCCCTCAGTCCTTAGCCTCCCGTCCCCATCGTCCGCCATCACTGCCAGGCCAGCGCCTGCCCGCCCCGCGACTCCGCCCCGCTCGCGCCCAGCGAGACGCGAAGCGGCCGCCGCGCCGCGCCCCGCCCCCGCCCCCCGCTCGCCCGGCTTCCCATTGGTGCCCGGGCGAGGCGGTACCGCCCCCGGCAGGCTCGAGCCCCGCGGGCGAATTGGGTGCGGACACGCCCCGCCAAGCCCAGCGGCCCTCCGCTCGCGAGAGGTGCCACTGCCGCCGCCAGCGCGCCTGCGCGGCTCTCAGGAGCGGTCGGGGGCCGTTGGCGGGAGCGTGGAGGCCGGGAGCGCGCGCGCATGTGGGGAGCGCGCGCAACGTAACCGCCACAGCGGCCCGCCCTTATTTCGCCTCAGCCACCGCCCTGCTTCCCTTCACGGGACAGAGCGGGCACTGCTGCCTGCGGCAGTAAAAACAGCGCGGTGTGAGGGAGCTGAGGGCGGCGGGGCTCGACGCGCCGGCTGGCAGCCTCTGAGGGCGGGGGTGGGCTGCGGGACGCTGGGGAACGGGTCGAAGGCCGGCGGTGTTGGCCACCCTGGTGCGGCCACGTTGTGCAGCGCCCTTTCGGCGGTTGCTGAGTAAGCGACACGTCTGCCCAGAGCTCTGGTGCGGAGGTGGTTTTGCTTGAGTCCGCTTGAGTGAACGCAAGGCGTGCCCCTGAGGTGACACAGCAGCCGGTCTTAGAGGGAAGCCTTTGGCGATAGCTCAAGGGACTGCTTGGTGCACTTCACCGCTTAGGGTAAATATACCCTTCCATTTTTTGCTGTCAGAAAACGGGATGATTACTAACAGTACGCTAAGGTACTAGAGTTACTCCTTGCGCTGTGAAATGTAGTAGTGGCAGCACATAGATGGCTTTACTATATCTTGTTAAGTACATTCCATGCCTGAGAGTGAGTTTGCTCAGTTATGTGAGGAGAATGACTTAAAAGCTTTTATTATTTTTACAGAGAGACTGTGTGCATGTAGATCATCCCAGTAGGGCAACACTTACCTGCAGAGAAGACAAAGACCTGGGCAGACGCTAGCCCTTCTGTTCCTCCTATTTTGTGAATGTGTTCACAAGCAAAACTGGCTGTTTCATCAGATGGTACTAAAGAGCTGCTCTACAAATGTGTAACTGGGCCTAGGGAACGTGAACCAGGCTCAGCTGCTCTCCCTGCGGTTGGGATGGGATACAAGGAGTGCTTTAGACTTGAGAAACATTGTTATTCCACATAACTGTGTGGCGTTGGAGCATCCCTGCCTAATAACATCTGCCTTACATAACTGCGGATTATTCTTAACTCAGTGACAAAAGTTAGAAAACTCAAATGCTTTCACAAAGGCTGGTAGACGGTGCAAGAGACTCAACCCAGTGGAAAATAACATTAATGATACTTAGCATTTAAATAAAGCTCTGCCTTTTCAACACCCTGTGTAACGATTAGATGTTTCATCTTCTGCTCTCCGAGCCAGTTTGGTAATGACTACCTCAGTGAGGAAACAGGATGAAGTTCTTGCAAGTTAAAGACCTGCAATTAAAATACTACTACTATTCCTCTTAAGCAGGCTCTATTTAATATATGTGTAAGTAAACACTATTAAGAAAGTTCTTTTATCTCAACAAGTCACAGCTTGATTGTGGTTAACAACAGTTTTTATCACAGAATCGTAATATGTTTGGATTGTCTGGGCACAGCTATGGTGCAGGTCAGAAAAAGATGGAATTGCACTCCTACCTCTGGATTTCCTTCCCTCATGCGTTGAATTTACGTTTTCCACAATATCTTACTATGTTCTCTTAACTTTCCTTGTATTTTAAAGATGGGTTCAGAAAAGAAGTAGTAAGAGATGTGAAGTACCTTTATCCATCTTCCTACCAAGATCTTATCTCTAAATTCATACAGACTGGCTAAATAATTCTAGACATTGCTTTGAAAGCACATGGTTTTCCACTGTGTGAATGTGGAACGTGAATATTCTGGAAGGAATATGTTCAGAAATCAGCGTGGCTACCATAAGTGTGCTAGCCTTCATTTGTCCATTCTGGATGCCTTCTTAAACAGATTATATTGGTACCTGGGCTTGGCTGGGATACCTCAATTCACTTCTGTGAGCCTTGGATCTAGCACAGCAAAATGGTGGCTATTTTTGATCCCCAGATAAAAGCTGGAAACCAAAAGGAGTTCCAGGAACCCACTCTAAGGAAATTAAAAAATTTGAAAGATCAAGTTTAGAAGAATTTTACTTGAACGAATTTAAACACTAGAAAATAGACAAATACATTAGAAATTGTATAATACAAATACTAAGTATACTGACCATACTTGGATTAGAACATTTCCAAACCTAGCAGATAGAAACGACTGAAAACGCGTAGGTTCCAAACTGGAGACACGCTGGCTGGTTGCCCCCTTGTTAGCGTACACCTTGGACAAGTCCAGATACAAAGTGCCAAGGAAGTTAAGGTCCCAGTGCAGCTGTATCCACCTTCAGTACCAGAACACCACCATTAGAAGACAGGCAGTCATGATCTGCTAACTCAAATATGACAAGCAAACGTCTTTCTGTCTTGGGGCAGACTAGTTTGAACTTCAGTCAAATTTTGTTACTCTGCTGTTAGCTTTACCTGACAGAGAAATGCCAGAAAAAACAGTTTCTCCACTATGACTGCTTCCAGTGTTTCTTTCTTGCCTGTCTTTGGTTTGCCAAGACAAAAAGTCTGTCCCTGTGAAGTACAAAAGTTATGTTCTATAAACTACGACTGGTAAAGGGTCCTCAAAAGTCTTTTAGCATTACTGTGTTGCTTCTTGGTGCACTGCTTGGTGGTTCTTTTGGTGTGAACAAATTTTATTTTGACAGCCAGCTGTCATAGAACCTGCTCCATGGTTGGGGAGCCCAGGTATTGCTAATGTATATAATCGTGAGAGTCAGGGCAGTAATTACAGCAATATGATTAGAGGAGTGAAAGGAAAATCGGGCATTCTGGGTTACCTGTGAAAAAAACCCCTCAGAATTTTCCAAATTCTGAAATTAATGCACAGCTATTCCATTTGTACAGATTTGATCTGAAGAGCAAACAAAGTAGTAGTACTTGCATATCATAGTTTCCAGTAAAGAGCTTACTGAGCCCTGAAAAAACATATGTCAAAGAATATTACCAAGTTTCTAGTTACATATGTTATAGCTTTTGTCATTCTTGAGTAATTATTTAATTTCATGGGGTTTTTTTAACCTAACAAAATTTGAAGAATATGTAGAAAATGAATAAGTTATCACTGTATTCTTATGCAATCTCATATATTGTTACTTGTTTATCTTCTAGTTCTTGGAGGTTAATAGCCGTTAACTTTCATAGCAGTTTCTCTGCCATATCTGACATGATTTGTTCTAGCAACAAGGAAAAAACAGCAGTATCTTTTAAAGTGATTTGCTCACTGATATTAGAGATTCAGTATTTTTCTACATCAGTATACATTTTCTTCTTCAGAATAGAGCCTTCTGTGTTATAGTGTGTCAGATATACTATGACTGACTATTGCACCTTTGTCCAAAGAATTGCACAAATAGATCAGTTGCCACCTGCTTTGTTTGCTCCACATGTGAAATAATTCTCTGTTTTGTTTTTTTTTTTTAAGAGTGAAGCAGGTAGGATGCTTCTGGGTGACTTTTCCATTAGGAAGTGAATTCCTCAGTGCAGTGTTATATTCTTCACTTTTTCTTTTCAAACACTGCTTATTACAGTCTCTGGAAAGAAGATTGAACTCGGTGAAAGGCACCATGAGGGCACAACTTAACAAACAGAAACTGAACTCTGATACAGCCACTATCATGGCTAAAGTTTATTTTCCATTGATTTTGAAGCTGAAGAACCATCTTTTACCATGCAAAGACAGCCTATGTTCAGGACAGATTGGGAGGTGAACTGTGTGTGAAGGAATGTAAGGATGTCTCAGTAAATTTGGAGTAATAGAAACAATCAATGAGCTCCATTGATTTTGGATATTTTTAAACCCAGCTTAATGTATGGGATGCACTGATGGTTTTGTTTTAAGCTGATACAGCTTGGAAATGCTTACCGTTGAGGTCAATGCAATACTTGATGTCTTGCTGCAAAAAGTATCTGCTTACATTCCTTAATGCATCTTTTATTTCATATTTGTTGTAAGTGCTACATGTAGACGTATCTACAGTTTTTTAGTAACACGTCACAGGGTCTTTTAATGCTGAACACATACAAGTAATGCAGAAATTTCTTTCAAAAATTTGAAAATATGGTATGAATGTCCTTAGACATAAATTCATATTCACACATACAATTTTTCATTGCTAGGAAGTTAGCTATTCTTTCTTAGTCTTTGTAAATGGTGTACTATCTGAAGTGCTTGGTCGTAATATCACAGAGACAGATTAAGTTAACCTCTAACAAAACAGTTTGATTTTGTTCATCCATTGTAAAGTTACTCTGTCTAATGGTGTGCTTCACAGAAAAGTCTCTAGAGTCCAGCCTGAGACCAGCAGAAACCTGTGAGCACCGGTCAAGCGCTGACCAGTTGAGTAACTGGTGGTGCCTTGCTACAGAGCCAGAGGTAGATTTGCTGCAAGTGGAGCTCAGCTTGGTATAGGAGCTGAGAGCAGCTTTCCTTCAAAGATGGAAAGCTCAGGTTACTCTGGCACTCAGCTCTCGGTCTCACAGTGGCTCTGTCATATATTATTCCAAAACTGGTCAAGTAAATTACTGACTTGTATACTAGAGATACATTTTCAAAAGGCATATACCAATGCATTTGCAAAGGCAGGTTTTTAACAAAACAACTTATTTGTGATATTTGCAACTCTATGTGTATGGCTGTGTTTTCAGACGTTGACTTTGGAACTGCAATCATTAGACTGTAATGAAACAGAAGAGAAAGTACCCAGGCAGGCCTTTGGGCATAGCCACCTGTAAGGAAGAAGGCAGGTTTGCAGTATAAACAGGGCACGCTCCTGCACTAAGTAACTGTGATGTCGTGTTTGACTGTAGATACTTATAGGACAAATACTAAATGCCCAGGCCTATCATTAGGTTATTTAACCTCACTGTATTGTGGGCTATATCCGCTGAAAGTGTGGATGCTATGTAAGAGCTGCAGGAGAATACTCTTCAGCAGGTCTCCATAAAAGGACACAAAGAAAACAAAAATAGCAAGTTACAGAAACAGAAGAGTGTAGTGAGGAGACTGGGGATAAGACCTGCCTAGAGGGTTGGGAAGCAAGACTACTTGCTGGTACATTGCAGATCATGAACTCAGGTATGGGTGTTCTTGCCTTAGCATTAGTAGTGTATGGCACTATAGATAATAAAATAGTGTATGCAAAATGTAGAATTAAAGTCAGAAAATAATTTGAACTGCTTAATGCAACTGCAAATAATTTTAGGATTTCCATTCTTCCAACTCAGTTCTCGACCATACAGTTGTGACCTTTTGCATACTGGGCAGAATTCTACCATGTGTATTTTACTAGAACTCTGGCAAACCAAGTGCTTAAGTAACCAGGTTATGTTTATCTGTGCAGTGATATAGCTAAATCTCATTATGTCAATGAGAGCTTTTTCAGTGGCTTTAATTTCACAAATGTAATAGTATTAGTAACCTTGTCTTGGTTTTAAAAATATTTGGGTTGGTTTGTTCATTTGTTTGTTTCCCTTTGGAAACACCACTAACATACACAATTTTCATTTAGTTTTAAAACTAATACTGATATAGCCCAATTTCAGCTGATGCTTTTTTTGCATTTCAACTCTGTCTTGGGATTATCTTTATAAGATACTGCTGTGTTTATATGTACATTTTGTTCTGTGGCATGGTATCACTTATGTTAAAAATTCCTATGGTAATTTCCGTGGTTCACTACAATCATCATCTGCTAGGTTGTCCACAGGTGTCTACCTCAGCTGCTGTTCTCTCTGTAAGTGTTAGTGTTGATACACAAAACTGCTAGCTGTGAGTTAAAGATCACAAGCAGAAGTAGGCCACTAGTGGCATTCCTTCTGTTCTCCGTTCTTGTATCTCTTTGCCCTGCTTACCTGCCTTTCCATCTCAGTTCCATTAAGTCTTTGAGACATTTTATATTCTATTCAGTCTTAAATCACAATTTTTTTTTAATGAGCCATTCCAGGCTGCTGCTCAGAAAGACAACTAATGAACCCCTGTTTTGACAAGCCAATGATTCATAGTAGCTGACCATAGAAGTATTTGAGAAGTAGTGGTGGGAAATAGACTGCACACCCCAGTTTTGGGTTCATTTCAGAAATGGTCACTAGCTATTCTGGGAAGTTTCAGCAATGAGTTCACAGGTGAAGTGAACAAAGTGAAGGAACCAATTTTTCAAGCTAATATACAATATACAGTTTTTAGCCATATCTGTTACAGTGGTGTTTCCCTAGAGAGATTGGCTTCTGTTAAGGGTAAAAGCCATTTAAGCAGCTTATGCAGGAGTTCATTGCCTCTCTTCCATCCCAAAGTCCACGTCATTATTGAGGGGGGAAAATGGTAAATACACAACCAAGTGTAAATGGACATAGTAGTGACTTAATGATTTTAAATAGGCATACATGACCATTCATATGATTAGACACTTTCTCTTTAGTGTGTTGTCATAATCTGTAAATCTGTAGAACTACATCATTCACACATGATAGGAAACCGAGATGGAGTTAAGTCATAACTTAGGCAACTGATAATAGACCTCTTGGTGGGACAAAATGTATCAGGCTTCAAACTCACCAAGAGTTGTTCTGTCCTTGTCTTTTTTTTTTTTTTTTTTTTTGGAGGGTTGTGTGTGATAACTGTGTGCACATGCAGCTCCTGTTCTTTGGCAAGCATTCATAGGGAGGAGTAAATTGCTAGAGTCCTCTGTTGCAAAGTCCAGGTTTTTCAGGTTTTGTCCTTTCTTCTTCTGTTTTTCTATTTTTGATGAGAAAAGGGGAGGAAGTTGCAGAATACAGCCAGATTATACTTATCAGCAGCAATTACATCAACAACACATCAGTAGCCTTTGCCACTTTCTAATAAATTATACTTACAAACTTATTATGCAGCCAGAACTTTGGTCTATTTGTTTAGTTAATAAGGTGAATTTTGCTCGGTCAATTCTGTTGTTAACACTCACATTCACTGATATGTGGTATTGTTACCAGGGTCTAGAAAAATCTTTTTATTTTTTTCATTGGCTGAAGAAATTCCTCCATGGGAACAGAACACCTTCTCCTTTCTGAGAAAGACAGTGTAGCCATTGTGTTAAAATATGTAAACTGGGGCCTTTATCACAAATAAGCTAGGCAACATTTCTCTTTTGAATTTCTAATTAATGAATTCTCTTTCTCTAATTTTGCAGGTAGTTTGAATGTGGACGGGCCATTTAGGAGACTGAGCAAAACCATTGCTACAGATAGCAAACAAGTGCATCTCATTCCCAGTGATATCTCTGTGGAGATGCAAAAGAGGAACACCAAATTCTAAGACTTGCTGCAGGTACAACAGGAACAAGGGATAAAAAACTCTGACAACTTAATGGTATGAGAAAATATGAGGGAAGAAGGTGCTTGCTAGAAGGGTAATAATAGTTTGCAGCATCTAAAGTTTATGTGCAGATACAGATTCTATAAAGACTAATGACAAAGACCCTGAGCAACAGCCTGTAGAGTATAGCACATAAAAATGATGACAGTGCATTTACAGACTTTATTTTCACAGGTTTCACTTTAGTTTTAGTTTGCATTTGGCATGCCAAACTGTACTAGGTAGTTAAAAAACTTTTTTTTTTAGCCAACAGGAGGTTTGATAGCATTGTTCTTAAACATTTCCTTTTATATGTTTCTAATATTAATAACAACTCCATTTATCAGTTCTTGACAAATAATCATTCTGAAACAAATTAAATATAGAAAAATTGGTTTATAAGTCTAGTATAGACTATGAAAATAAAGTTTGAGTATTTTAGTATGTGTTCAGTATGTACATTTTAAGAGTGTATGGGTTGTTATTTGTGTTTATTTAGACAGTGGATGTCCACTTAGTCATAAAGAAATGGCCATTATGACAGAATGTTTTAAAGAAGAGTAAAGCAACACCATGCCATGCTCCCAGAAAAGTACACACCAAGATTTATGTTTAAATTGACACGTAATTGAAAAAAGCAATTGCCCCTTGTCATGCACAATCCATACAATTAATCTGGCACTCTACAACTGGACAAATTTATACTCACCTAACCTAAAGTGTGTTAAAGAATAAGCACTGCAGGTCTCTATTAAGTCTCATAACATATGTGCATGGTATGTTCCAGAGCATTTTTTCTAGCCAAAAAAACCCCCTATATTTTAGCAATAAATTGCTCCCTAAAATGGCCTCATCTGAATATGTATAGTCTTTCTAATTTTAGTCTTCCTGATTTCTTGTGAAAGGTATGGATGCTTCCCAGAAATGCGAGTCAGCTGAAAACAGCTAGTAGCAAAAGTTTACAGGACCCAAACCTTGTCAGAATCCTCACTTTCAGTTTCTCAAGTAATGGTGCAACATGAGCTACGCCACAAACTTAAGCTGTTTGTTGTATAAAAGAAAGCATTGTCTTGCCTTCCAAACTCATGTTCTACCTCAGCAGTAGCTAAGAACATAGCTGATTTTTCTGTGCAGGCCCCACATTGTCTGGGACTTGTTCTAAAATAATGTCAGGAGAAGGCAAATGAGGTTTACCCAAGTACGTTAACAACTTCTAAGCCATTACAAGCAACGCCACTGGTTCTGAATAAGGTTCCAGTTTGTCTAGTGTCTTGTCAGTGCCTGCCACTGTTCAGTAGTGTTTTTGACATAGGTGTGACCAAAGTCCCCAAGATATTCCTAATTAGAGTTATATTTTGTCTGGCTAATGCAGACATTAAATCTCTTCGGAGGACAAATTATGGGCCCAACTTTTTTGTGTGGGAGTACTCCCTATGCTGGGTTATGAAAGCAAGCCTTATGTGGGAAGAGACAGCCATAACCTTTTGAGTTAAGATCCTGTGATGAGAGGAATGTAATTATTTTGGTTATGATAAATACATTACGTATTTAATGATTTGAAGGACAACTGGAAAGAAGCAGCAGCATGTAATTTTTGTGTTACAGTTATGTTTTCTTGACCATGCACATCAGTCTAGAAGTATCTGGACCTAGATTCAGAGTTTCTACTTCATGTAAAAAAGAAGCTGTAAACCTGTTAAGCAGGCAGGTGTAATTGTTACTGAAGTCCTCTAGAACAGGTGAACCCAATCCTTTATATTTTACAGGGAAGACTTTCATGAAGGGTAATATTAACTAGTTCTCTCATTCCAATTCATCTGTTATTTATACATTATAAGGATGTGAACTTTCTCTGCTGCCAGAAAAAGAGAAAGCGCCAAACAAAACAAAACACTGTGTAAGCAAAACACTCCCATGCATGTATTTTACGTTCCTCCCCTTGGAAGAGACAGATGCAAAGACCACCAAGCATATGGTAGATGATATGAGTAATATTACTCAGTCAGAGGTCAGGTGCAGCTACACTGAGAAGACAGAGTTGCTCAGTCACAGGGTTGCTACTTGTATCATATGAGCTAGCCTGCGCTGCCCAAGGAGAGGGAGGTTGAGGGGGAAGGGACTGAAGCCTTTTAAGGCTCACCCTGCTGTTAAATACACACTTTCCTCAATACATTCCTGGCAAATTTTTAGATACTGCAGCAGCAAGTGAGTTAGACTAGAATACCTTGCAAATCTTTCATTATTAAAACCTTTTGAAAGTAGGTTTATAATACTTAAAACAGGAGCCCCTGACCTGCCTTTTCCACTCACCTAGCAGGGGTGTGTATGACAATAAAACACAAGACACTGGAAAAGCAGGCTTAGTGGGTACGTATCCATATTTTATCTCTTTGCACCCCTCTCTCCTCCTTTTTATTTTGAATAATGACCAGGGCTAGGCTGAATCTAAATGGGAAATCCATGCTCCAAAGAAGAAATACAATATTATAATTTTAAAATCACTTTGTTAGAATTAGAAGCTGGAGGGACATTAGACAGAAACAGCCTGGAGAGAGTCAGAGAGAAAAGCTGTCTTTAAGACAAGTAAGGATTTGGGAACTTTCCTGTTAACATCTATGTTCAATGCATCCTTGCAGAAGTGGTCTTTAGATACTAAACTTTTCCTCCCATGGTAACAGCAACCATGTACTTCTAGTAATTTGTGCTGAACAGGGATTCAGCTATGCAGACAGTGCAAGGTACGCATGAGAGTTCAGACACAGCATAAAGCTTGTGCAGGACTATTTCCTGTTGAAAATCAGAGTAGCCTGTTTTGTCTGTTCCAGTGCTGTTAGTGGCAGCAAAGAGGTGAAAAATAGCACAAAAATGTCTACATTGCATGTGAGTGTATCTCCAGTGGTGCAGATATACTGCCAGTCCAACAGAGGGGTGCTACAGCCTCTTTTTTACTTGAGTAAATTACTTCTTGTTTATATCACAAAGGTACAAAATCATGCATGCCAGTGTTAGGAAAGAGAACCATTTGGAGAACCATTACACTACAGTAGGTTCACTCCACACAAGTATTTGTCAGGGAGATTTCAAACCAACCCGTGCTTTTTATTTGTGCCCATAATAAAGTAATGAAAAATCAATTAATATGCAGAAAAAATGAAGCACTATAAGGCTGTGGTTCTGCATTAAGTAATATAAAATCTGTGCATGCTGGATTTGCTGGCAGTAAAAATTTGATCTGTGTTGGCATGAGCACACGACTGCATTTTTGTCAAATCAGCCAGAGCATATGTTACAGTGCTTATTCAGATTTTATGCCAGCTTTCTGTCAGTTGAGGAGGATAAATTATGCCTGATCCAACATAAAGTTAGAGTGGTACCAATAGGCAATATCTCATCTGATAGGAACTCTCCTGGGACAAAATTATTTCTTCAAGCTATTTACTATCTCACAGAATGATAGCCTACCACCCTAATATGCTGTAAACCCTATGTTGTCCTTAGACAAATCTTTTTCAAGTCAGAGCATGTCTATATTTGATTAACTGTAAACAGACTGACAATTTTTTTCTCAGAGGGAAAGAAGGGAAGAGTCACAAATTCAAATTGTATTTTACACCTTAGGCAAATACAGAAATGTTTCAGAATATGATTTGTATAGAATCTCAAGGTTACTCATGCATAAACAAACTAATGACATGGGAAAAAATGAGAAGGGAAGGAAGGATTATCATTACGAATTATCATTATCCTAATGATAATTAGGAACATAATTCTTGAAATTATGATATTAGGTTTGGGTCTATATTATGAAAGAAAAAGGATTTGATTTTGTGCTTCCTGACATGTTTCTTCTTTTAAATATGCAGCTGCTGTGTCATATTATGGATCCTTGGCATTTCATTCTGAAGATGAATTGTCATGACACCAGTTACTGGAGGTGAAGATAGTAAACAAGGACATTACAGTGTGAACCAGATGATTTTTGAGATTTCCTAAGTCGAAGAGCCTAATCCTTCAGTAGGTGTATACAGGTTTTACTAACTTTGATATAAAATTGGCTGAGGTTATTTAAGATTTTGTTGGGATTTTGTTAATTGTCATTTAAATTCCATTAGAATGTATGAATTTACTTTTGTCGCTGCAGTAATGTCTGTCTTTGGCCAGGAATTGTAACTGATTGCAATTCAACATTCAAGGACAGTACTGCTTAACATTGTTCAGGCACCCCTGGCTACTCATTTCTGCACCTGCACTGCAGTCTTTACTAGGCCAGCACAGCGATTTTTTTGGGTGCATAGTAGATTAGCCCATGGAACTGATTTAACTGAAGAATAGCAGGGATTATCAAAGCTGGCACTGCCACTGAATATTTTTTTTCCTCCAAACTACATAGTGTATGAAAACAAATGGACCTGGGAACGTACAGCAGACGTGGCAAAAGAGTATGGTGGTGTGGGATAAACTGAAAGAAGGATTATTCCTGACAAACTCAAGGTAAGAGCATACGTGTGCCTCCATTCCAGGGAAGAAGTTAAAGTAGAAAAAGGTATCCTGAAGTAGATGGCAGTCATATGAATACAGAAATACTTTTGAAAAGTGCAGCAGGTACTGGGGGCTGTAAGTCAATATTTTTCTGGTATGACTACATCTGTACCAATTGTGCTGGTGTAACAAGGTTAATAAAAATGTTCTCCTAACTGACAGTTATGCTAGTAAAACATTTACAGGTACAAGACCCCTAAAAATTGGAATCATCAATAAGTAACATATCCATCTAATGTAAACATTGCACACCCCAAATTCAGCAAGAATTCCTGTTATGCAGATCTTAGTTAAGGGTTTGTAAAGCTGTAATTCTGCTAAACTGGGATACTGGGAGAATGCAGAAGTTCATTTTTAGAAGTTGAAGAGCCATTCCATTTCTCTTGATACATGTTGGTGAACTTTCCAAAGTCATTCTCAGCACAGCTGAAGTATCTTTAACATTCTTCTACTACTATTTCTTCTACAGCTACCACCTCTTAAAAGCTTATGTTTGTTCTCAGAATGGGGCTAGACTGTACTGAGAGAGTGATATTTTTAATACAATTTCCTGTGGAGGAATAACCTAGACTCTTGGCAGCATACCACTATTCAATTCATACAACGCACTGACATCATTTAGTCCAGACACAGGCTTGGGCTCATGACCATTTCGATGTAATCTGTACTAGCAAAGCTGTTTTAACTGCAATCACATTACATTATATGCAAGTACTAAATGTATACAAGAAGAGAAGAGAACTTAAAACATGCTTTGGCGTTGAGTTTTGCAAAAAGTGATGCTTCATGAAAGTTCATCAATAGAAAACACTTCCAAGAGAAAGTTGATTAACTATATTAAGTTAAACTCTGATGATGCATAGCAGTTTGCTACATATGTAGATATTTAATCCAAAATGTGATTTGTGTATATGACTTCCACCTGCAAGAGAAACAACAGCCATCCTACGTGTGATTACGGTGCACTTGGGACTGAATGGGTCCAGCTACTGAGCAGCAGACATTATAGAGGCATTCTCTTAGACAGGCTATTTTGGATGCTTGGAGACTCAGGAAATGACCACAAATCCTAAAGCAAAGAAACTAATGAAGATTATTGAGTATGGTTGGCCCAGATACTACAAGGACGGTCTGATCTCCTTGAATGATAGGGCCTGTTAATTTGCGGTAAACCAGGTGGAAACGAGAGTGATGTGAAAAAAAAAGTACGTGATTTCTCCTGATGCAATTTTTTATAAAGTGATGGCAAATTTGTGTAATACCTTTAGCTATTAAAACTGTCATTCACTTTATCTTGTACTGTTCCTTCATTATATTACTCATGTAACTGTACCTACATAGGAAATTTTTTTTATATTCCTCCAACTGTCGTGCATATAGCTTCCACACTTGTCTAAACAACTGGCTTTTGTTTGCCACTCTGAAGTCACAGTGGTCAGTTTAAATGTTAAAATGCTAGTTTACAGCCACCTTTTCTATCTCTATGTATGTGCACCCTAGGAGACATCATTTTGCTCTAGCTCTCCTTTGTGCTTCCCATAAGTGCTGTGCTGAGGTCCTAAGTCGTCTTGTTCTATGGAAGAGGCAAAAGTACAGGAATGACTAGAATTCAAACTTTTTGAGGGAACTTGTGAATTGGGCTGGGTCACAGGCAGGCTTCATGAAACATCACGTTAGAGCAAAACATGTGAGGATACCCAAAAAGAAGTGATACGTGCTGGGCCTTTATCAAAATTCACACTAAATAGGATATTTTTAAAAGACAATGACAACTTAGTCTTCATTTTGGACATGGACAACAATGTGGAAGAGAATAGTTAGTGTGGTGTGACCGAGGAATGCTTGTATAACCATGTCTGCAAGGGACCTTTGGTACACAGTAACTTGATCCCTCAGGTATGGATGTACCCTGTGTTCCTCTTCCTTCCTGCTTACCTTCTTCCCAGCCTCCCTATTGCTGGCCGGTTTTCAGTCAAAGAAACGCTCTGTCTGTAAGCTGTGCTGTAGAAGAGGTTTTTAAGAACCATTGCTATTACTATTGTTACCATTGGTGTAAATATGATGCTGTGTACACATAATACTTATTTTCATTCCTGTAATTTGGTGCTCTTATCATGTCATAGGTTTTGTGTTGTGGAGTAGCTTTTGTGAATGCTGCTTACCTCTATTTAAGTTACTATCATCCTTGTGTGCTCCAAATGACGGTTTCTTTCCCAGTAGTAAGCCAGGAAGCCACAAACATTTTTCCCTCTTTCATTCAAAGTTCCCTCTTCAGCCCTCTAGGCAGCTGCCTGTTCTTAACACATGCTTTAAATGGTGGTGACTTCAAATGGTGACCTGTAAGAGCCAGCTCATTTGCTGGTAATTTCTGCAGTGAACTAGCCACTCTTCCTTATGTTCCCATGCCAATTGTATCAGCCTCTTGGGAACATGCCCTATCATCAAAACACTTATGAGTAAGAACATTTTGATCACACAAGAAATAATTCATCGTTATAAAGTAATGTCTATAAAACCTTACCAATGCATTTTTTTAATCAGTAAAAAACTAATTAACCTTTTTTAGATATAAATCTTTTTTAAAAAACCCTTACATTGCACTAGTAAGGCAAAATGCACAGAAACATTTTACACAACACAATTTATAATTATATACAATTATTATAATTGTTATGCTATTAACTCCCAGTGTACTCAAATCTCATTGCACAGCAATGATAATGACACACTTAACTTCGGATTTGCCCACAGATGATAGAAAAAGAAATTCCTCAGAACAAAAAATGCTTGGAAAGGCTCTAATGCAATGCAGAACCACTTTCTAATTTCCTGAGGAGATCTCTACGTATATAGAGAAAATTAGTATAATAATGCTCTTGTAAATAAGGGTATTTTCTTTCTTCCTTTTTTTTTTGCTTTTTGGCAACATAAATCAAGGCCTTATACCTATCCCAAGGCTTTAACCTTTTGAATGATTCCTGAATTGCACTTAGTTATGGCCTTGTTTTCCCTATGTCAAGGCTTCACATGGGCTCTGTACTCTTGGAAGCAAAATTAAGAAAGAGTGAGAACATGCCCTATGTTGCAAGCACGCCTCCATTTCCCTCACTGCTCTGACGCAACTACTAACAGTATCAGAGCTATGGACACCTTTAATTTCCAAAGCATATGAAATAAAGTTGGGAAAAGACATACAATCTCTACAATCTGGAAAGAGACTCAAAAAACAAAATCAATATTATCTTTGCTACTATAAAAACTGAAAATTGATCAGTAACCCTTCACATTTCAGGTTTTGCTTCTGGGCTCTAAGCTTCTCAAAACCACCTGTATTATCTAGGGCTTACATGGCAAACTTAAGTGGGGAATTAAAATTGTTTTTAAAAAGGAAATTTTTTGGTGACCTTATGAAATACTTTAAGAAAGGAGAAAGTTGAGAGAGAAAAAAAGGAGATCTTGGGGAAATGGATAAGTGATAAAAGGGTAGGCTGAGGGTTTTCTTTGACTGCTATTTGAAATTAATCCTGAGCATCACCCAGTTTAAACCATGTTGTCTTTTGCACTTAGAGCCTCATCAATCAGGCACATGGTGCTCCTTGGTCGCAGAATCACAGAATAATTTAGTTTGAAGGGATCCTGGAGTTCATTTGATCCAGCTGTGGTTCAGAGCAGAGTCATTTGAGATCAGGTTGATGAGGGCCTTGTCCGGCTGAGTTCTGAATATCTCCAAGGATGGAGAGTCAATAGACACCCTTGGATAACTTGCTCTAGTGTTTGACTACCCTTGTTATGTTTTTTTTTTTTTCACAATGTCTGTTCTATCTATCCTACAATCTGTCTATCCTACTCTCCAACCCATGACCAGGACCATTTTAATTTTGTCTCTTCTTCAGAATCTGCTGCTCTTTTCTCTTCTTCCGGTCTTGGACTTTGATGTTAGGGGAGCACAAAGGGCAGGAAATCACCAGTCAGGACACTATAGAGTTAGTTTGGGAAACTGCCTGGTTCTTACAGCCAGAGAAGATTTTGTGCAGTGCTTTGGACATGGTCTTAGCATAGCTCCTGCTGAGGAGCTAAGCTGAGGAGTATCTTTTGCTACAGTTAGTCATGAGGGTGAAGGTTTGCATGTGTACTTCAGTGGAACCCAAATCTGATATATTTTACTTTTGTTTTCCCTTAGGCTAGTGATTTGTAATCAAGTGCCAATAATGCTGCTGTTTCTCCAATCCCTACTCTGCTCCCAGAAGGGCAAGCAAATTCCCTCACAAACACTGGGAAGGGATTACTGGTGCCTCAGCTTATTGCAGTACATAAAGTCATGGACCATAGCTCTGGAACTGGGCAATGCACATACAGGTAGGTATGCAGTGCCAAGATGCACATGGTATTGTTCCACGCACACTTTTCCCAGCAGCAGCCTGTTTTAAGGTGTTCCCAGGATCCACTTCAACTGCCAGCTGCTTATTCCTGACACCCTTTCAGCTGTGCCCACACAGCTGTTTATGTGTATATTTGGGAATTGAATTATGAAGCTAATTCAGGTTAAACTGCCTAACAATGCTTTTTTTGCAAAATTTTTCTTTAATACCTGTTTAATTCCCCAGGCCTGATTCGCAGTGTGGCCTTACAGACAGTTGTGTTGACAAAAGTCATATGGCTGACAAGAGGACAGGGCAGGCAGGAAGGAAGGAAAAATTGTTGGAAGTACCTTAAGTCAATATTGCTGCCAAAGGCAGTGTATCTTCAAACTTATAGCTTTGTAGTGCTGCTGCTGACAGCTGAGCTAAGCTATTGCTGTTGCTCAGAGTCCAGTGTCCGTCTTATAGTCAACGTCAGCAATGCTGACACATCCATAGGTATACTCGTATCAGTTTGCTCATCGGCAGGGATAAGCTAAAGGTTAAATTAAAAGAACATAGTTGCCAACTCAGCACTATGGACACCTACTAACTTCAGGGCTAATAATCTTGCAACATCTTCTGTCAATTCTCATGGTCTCCACAGTTCAGTAGAAAATAGTTCCCAGAGTGGTATTGAATGAGGTGCAGTTTTACCATACACTTAATTCAGAGTAACAACGGGCAACCAGTGGAAAGAGCAGATTCTACTCTTCCCCCAAACTTGCATACATCAAGTGCTGGCACCTCTTCTCTTACACCAGATCAAATGGTCATGCAATGCAAGAAGAGTCAGTTCCCTTTGAGAATCTGATGGATAACTAATACATTTTTTGGTGGGAACACTGGCCTAAATTGAAGGGATTAGGAAAAGCAGAGGTAATGAGCTAATACTTCAGTGAGGATGTAGCTACAGAAACACTTAGAAAGGGCTTCCTCTTAACCTTGTGAAGTTTTTTAAAAGGAATTCCTTGCTCTGCAAACTCAGTACTGCTGAATTTGCAAAGCAACACTCTTTGGAGTTGTGGAATAGAATCTGAATTAACAGAGTATTTAAAAGCTAAGTTTTCATTTGAATTTTTATGTTAATTTTACCCTGCCACTGATGTCACACAAGTGTGCAGCAGGAATCATTTACTGAAACCACAGACACTGCTGTGTCCCTTGTGAAGTAATTTCTACCTGTGTAAAATACATATGAAATGTTACTAAATCAAGTCAGCATTTTATACCCACTTGACACTCATATTGCAGTGATGTAAATTACTGCAATATGAGGCATCAGTGAATAAAATTACCCTAGAATAAAAGTTTTGTGTCAGAATCTGATCCCATATAAGTGTTTTGTACTGTTGTTTTAATGGAACGTTGCAAAATTGAAGAATCATTAGTAGTCCTGCCAATGCTTTAGCATTTAAAAGGTCCTATTTTCCATTTCCCCATAGTCCCTTTATGCTACTCCATTAGTTTAAAAAGGCCATAAAGAGAGCACATTTAGCCACTTGGGAATATTTTCATTTCTGTGTAGCTCTTGCCTTTGGCATAGCAGATATGTTAGGTTGTGGCTGAGGAGAAAGGGTCATGGCTGGCCCGCCTCTCTGTTCCAGCTATTCTTGGTTGCTGGAACAGCTCCTAGGGGCCCCAGGCTGCCAATTGTACTAAAATTGCTGGTAGCCTTAAGACTATTAAAGGAGTAATTAGCTACCAAATGTGGGTAATTGTGACAGAGTCTAGCTAATACTGCTTGTGTCTGAACAGACTAATTAAAGGCTGCACACATGAGAAGAAGAGAAAAGAGCCTCTTCTTTTTCTTAAAAGAATTACTAAAAGAGAAAATCTGATCTGGTATTAAAAAAAAAAAGTTCTGTTCCTTCTAATAGGATTCTAGCAGTTTTTGATAATTAAACTTGGAAAATGAAGGACAACTAGGGTTTTTAAATTAAATACTTTCACTGTGGGACCCTTCATACTCTGCTTTTGATTTCATAAAAGCCACTTTATATTTTTTACAAAAAGGATGGTCAGTGCAAGAATATTTAAAAATTATTCTTGCCGATGGAAAATCAGGAGTTCTATTGCTGCTATCAGAGACATTTCTAATTTAAAGAAGCCCAGTTGGAGATATATCATCATGGGTACATAAGTTCTGCTTCTCCCTCTGTACAAAATGAGGTGGGGAGGGGGAGCAATCTTCTGCTGGTCTAACAAGACTACAGTCCTCCATGCATTAGTATAGCCGTGTTTGTCGTCATTTGTACCTGTGCTCCTCCCTTCTGCTGCTCTTACAATCAGTTGTGAGTAGTTCCATTCCACCCCTTTTATGTAATCTGTGTCTTCAGTGGTACTTAGATATTTGCTAATACGATCATAAAATCACACATCTCAGCTGAATTTTCTATGCCTCTAGCTGTGCTGCAGGAAGGAGCAGATTTCTTAATTGCAGGAGTCCCATATATAGTTGGTTATATCGACTTCTTTCTCTAGTCTGAAGTAGATCACAGTTAGAAGAGAACAATCAGAATGAGGCCCTCGCAAGAGCAGCAGATTCAGAAGAAAACAGCTTCCGTTACTTCCTCCTACCCAGCTAAAATAGATTATTTTAGAAAACACTTCCTTGTCTTCTAAGGTGCTGCAGTATCACTAATACCCTCTCAGCTGTTCTTAGGGTGCCATAGCACTTTCTCAGCCACCAGCCAGCTACCTGGCCACCCTCAGCAGTCTCTGTTTCTTTCTCAGACTTAGACCTGTAAAACATCTCACAGATACGGCAAATGACCTGCAGTGTCCTGCATTGTGCTTTAGCCATAGCAGCTAAATTTGTAGTGTTCTCTGTCCATCTTTCTCCTCTGATCCTGATGGATCGGCTGTAAGCCTACATTTAAAATGTAGTACTCTGAAATACATAAATTATCCCATTAAATACAGCAGAACTGCATCAGGCTTGGTAGCAGTTTATGGATGTAATCAGTGACTGAATGTAGAGTCCCAAACTGTCCATTAATGCTAATTTTGCTAAGAAGATAGGTAGAAAAGCTGTACTTTTTTAGAAAGCAAGCCAGTTCCTCTTCTAACTGCAAAGGGGAAAAAGCCATGCTGTCTTGGTCTGTGCAGAGAGCAGAGAACTGTGAACTGACCCACGTATGCAAACATTCTGCAAAGTTCAAATGAGTTGAAATGGGTTAGAAATAACATTGCAACTGATATTCATTCTCCAAAACAAAAGGAAACAAAGATCTGTGATTGAATGCTAGATTGAATTAACTAGAACAGGCAGTTTATGATTGTCTTTTCAATTCAAATCTGGTGATCAGCAGAGTTTGTGGCTAATACTTTCTCTTCTGTATCCTCTCTATTGATTTGCACTTGGGAATTCATGTGAGATGTTCTGCATTGATGTGAGAGCTCCTGTGGAAATGTGAGGTCATGGTAGCTGATTCTCCTGTGCTCTGAACTGAAAATTTGGGTGACCTGACTGGCAACTCATAAAAAGATCCTTAGGTAAAGAGCAGCAGCGATGCTGGTTTTGCAGGACAGTCCAATCTGAAATAGTCTTCAGGTTGCTTTAACTGGTTTTAAGGCTGAAAATGAAAGTTCTCTTCATGTTGTATGTGGGAAGATGTCATAAGGCTCATGACAGAGGATTTCAAGAAGTCTCCTTGTTTACAGTCTTTATAACATCAATACATGTTTTGTGCTACTTGGTATTAACAATTAGAAGCATCTTAAAAATGAAAGGCAATCATTGCAGTCCAAAAGAGGGGAATGATGTAGAAATTGCTCTGTAACTTCATCACTCTTTTGTACAATTCAGGAAAGAAGAACCCACAAATAGGAACGGTGATATGTCTGTACCTTTTCAAAATGTCTGACAGATGGTGCTATGGCATGCATGTCTGCTACTTGACCTGGAGGCATTCTGACTGAGACAGTGAAAATACAGTCATATAAGCTACATTTTAGAAATACCTGTCATTGTTCATCATTATTTGCATAACTTTGAATAGATGGAAGTAGGGGCTTCTGTGTGAGTACTACCTTGCAGTAGAAATTGCAGGCTTGATAAAGTAAATTAATGTGTGACACATGCATCTTCCATCTGGATGCATGAAAAAAAGACCAGACTCTTAAAGTTTTATAAGACACATCTGTGATTTGGGTTGGGTTTTTTGTTTTGGCTTGGTTTTAATTGACAGTAATTAGCAGCTTACATGTAAGAAAGTTAAATCTTTCCCCCCCTCCCACATACAGATGCAGAACTCTGTTTCCCATTCCTACAATTGGTCATCATGTCATTAAGATATGTTCTTTCCTTATTTCTTTTTACATTAAAGGATTAGTGCCATGTTTCCTGTCTTGCCCAAGGAGCTTGACATTGTCTTGTCTCTTCAAGTGGCACAACTTAAAGTACCCCAAGTGTCTGTCCATTTACTTTACTCCAGCCCTCATCCAAGAGCAAAATGTTAATCTAATGACCAGAGCACACCCCAGAGAGATCTGTGTTTAACCGCATTTAGTCAAAGAAGGAATTAGGCCAAATTTCCTGCCTCTGACCAAGGACTGATACCATTTTGTAAATTGGAGTGTTACCTCCATGGCGTTCTCCCTCACTAGATCATGTTAGCAGAGGACAGTGATCTGTTCTGATTGCCTTCTGGAAATTCTGCATGGTAACACACAAGTAGGTGGAACAGAGGACTTGCAGCCCTGCACTATTTCTCTCTTGACTCACTGTAGGCAAGTACTTCCTAAGACAATGGCTTCAAGCAGCTTCCTGATCAGCTCACTACTTTCTTTGGATTTCATTTTGAGCCATGCAGGTATCTACTGTGTCAGGAGCTTAAGCATGAAAATGTGTCTTTGGGTTCCAGACTCACTCACATCTCATTAATATCTAGCCTAAATGCTACCTAAGACCTCTGTACAAATTGTCACTGAGTTTGCTGTTGTCTTTTCTGAGCTGGCCAGATGTAAGGTAGCTTTGTTCTGGGAAGTGAATGGCTATGTGATGGCATGATGGTGTTTTACAGCATAGTGCCCTGGCAAGGGAAGAGCAGAAACTTACAGCCAGAGATGGAGGAGCGGACAGCTGCTTTCCACAACTGTGCAAACTTAGATTGCCTTAAGCTGCTTGTGAAACCACAGTTACAGTCTTTAGGTATGTCTAGGGAGAAGCATTTTTCTATTTTTAAGATTAAATGACATTGCCACTCCAGTTTATCTAAGTAGTGCTGCTACACAATACTGCTATATTTAGAAATCGCTGAACTCCTTAATGCAAGAACAACACATTGCCAAAAAGATCACAGTACACTTCTCCATTCTGTTAGTACTATCGATCTTATAACTTATGCTAGACCACTATATTCTTTTTTAATTACCACACACATGAGTGTACATCTTCCCTATGTAACTGTGGAATCCATTTCCATCGATCTTTGTCTCGAGTGTACGTATAAAGACTATTCCCCTGATTTTCAGAGTCACCATTATCTCTGAGCTCATCCAGAGGCTCTGAATCATGGATAAGGAAAATGCATACTGGTATCTGAAATTAGTATGCATATTGGTACATACCAATGCATATTGGTACATGAAATTAATACCCTCCATTGTTCTACCCACTCCTTTTGAAGGAATCCATTCTCTCATTAGGATTGGATTGGATTGGATTGGATGTCTAATGAGGGTGGATTTGTGACATGCAATCTTCACATTAGGAAGCAGTGCGAAAGTCACATCTCTGAGTGAAAAGTACATGGTGTAACATACTTTCACACCTCACATCTCATTTTTGTAAATTTAAATAAAGAACCAATTCATAAAAAGACATACCTTGTTATAAAGCAGTGAGGATCAAAGTCAGGCACGGATAGCTGGGACATAGTACAAGGAGTCAGTACACTGAAGACCAGCAAAATAGGGGTAGGGTTACCTGTGGATCAGGACTTGCTTTGTTGAGTGAGCCTATGAACTTAATTGGTCAGCTCTGGATACACATTTGCTAGTGGGGAGAGAAGTCTGTTGTTACCAACTTCTGGCCTTGGAATTTGATGATGCATAAATAAAAGCAGGTGTTCTCCAGGATAGAAGGTTTATCAATTTTTTCACCTGTTGATCAGGAATTGCAAATTATAATTTTTCCGTTCAAATTCCTTCTTCCTTCATATTTGCATGGATAATTGCTTTCAACGAGCAAAGGGTGCATGTGTGGTATCAGGAATTGAACTCTGAATTGAGTAGAAATAGATTACAGAATACATGGAAACATGTATTGATAGTCTTCATGCCTTTTAAAAGCTAATCTGAAATCAACACTGCAATGTCAGGACATAAGCAATACCTATCAGCATGAGTATATGCAGGCACTTTGGATATGCAGAAAATAATTTGGCACGAGGTTTAGACATTTCAAATGTCGGGGTTGAGCAATATAAGTACTGTAATCTTGTTACTTCAGAGTGGCACACACGAATGCCTAAAAAGAAATCAAAGCCAATTTTCTAAATTTTAAGAATATGCTACTAAAATTTTTGTGTTTCATAGAAAGTAAATGATGTTAAGTGAGGGGAATTCATATTGAATGTCACATGTCACCCACACTTGCAGTGTTCCAAGCTGTGCTTAGCCTGTGCTGCAACATAATATACGCAGTGGCATTGCACAGAACAGGTGGGAATCCACAGGCCTCAACACACTCAAACCAGGCAGTCTTGGCAACATTTTTTCTGATATTTGTCATTTGGCTGTAATAGGACAGATTTGCTATTACACTTTCAGGTGTACAGTAACAGGAACAGATTGGTTACTAATTTGAATGATTTTAGTAGTGCATCCAACGCAAATAAAGCAATTTACCAAACAATCTGTGAGTGAAAGGATTCAGAGCTTTGCATCAGCTTTGTCATTTGTGGATCTAGCAATTAATTTTCTGACAGAGCTTTAATTAAAAGCAACATTATAGGTATAGATATTTACTTCATGTTTCCTAACTAGGGTAGAGTGAGAAGATTAACATAGAAATAGAATAATGAGATTATCCTGCAATTCTTTGGTTTTAGAACTTTAGACAAATATTCTATTCATAGGAATAAACAGTTTCATGTTCAGTGGTTCATCTAGAATAATAAATTACTTAGATTTTCTGTCTGAAGAGGGACCACTCCCACACTGGGCATGTGTCCTTTTGTAGCTTGAATTGTAACATGTAATTTAGAAGCACTTTAAAAATCTAATTCATGTGATCCAGTCCACCATTATATATCCGGTATCATATGTATGTCTGAGGCTTGATAGACCAGTAAGGTAGATGATTCATTTGATTTGCTTATGTAGGTGGTTAGATTTGTGGTACTAATAATTCCATAGGCTCTGTCTGTGTTGCCCTCTGTAATATTAGGATGCTGCCCCACCCAGTTTACTGTCCCAGCTTGGAGCTGGAAGCTCATGGTGCCACCTACCCTGGAAGGAAGTCTCTGACCTAATCTCTGTGTGGTGGAAGATTCCCAATGCAGCAGCTTAGCAAAGTCTTCCTAAAGCAGCACTGGTATGAGAAGATTGCTGTTTGGTTGGTCTGGTGTGATTAAAACAGACCAACACCTAGTTCCAGAACAAGGTCAGGAAATTAAAAGAGATCAGAACAAGCCAAGAATAGCAAGTTGCGCTCAGGGGCTTTGCAGGGGGAAGCATTCTCAGCTGAGGTATGATGTTTTCTGGGAGGATTTTAGCAGGGAGACGCACATCTGTGACATGACACTGTATGTGGTGGGGAGAACAGGGAGGGGATCTCATTGCCTAGTGAGAGGTACAGGAGAACCTGATTTGTCACAATTCACAATTTGGCTTTTAGGCAATGATATATATTAGGCAGTCTCTAGGGTTGCCAGCCCCATTCCTAGCCTCTGACTCAGTCATTCAATATTCTTGTAGCCTGACTTCATTCCTGCAAGATCACTGTCTTTGTTAGAGAAGTAGGGTGGGAAGTGGGGAAGGAGGGAGAGGAGCCCGCACTCTGCAGTGCCAACTGCAGGGCTTCTATGCCAGATCGTATTCCCCATCTGAGGTCAGGACAGCCCATGGCATTCAGGAGCCCTGGCATTGCCAGAGACCTGTTGCACACATTTCCAGCCAGTGTCCAGTGGTGGGCACCATGGTTATTGTAATTGTTAGAGGTGTCATTCCATCCTATTCCATGGCCTTTGTGATCCTTACCAGCAATTTATTCATGGATATTGGCTCTTGACTTAGAATGGTGTTTAATTTGTTTTGAGCTCTATATAAAGCTTTGTTTGCTTTTCTAAAAAAATAACAGGAATCTACAGATCGTGGTAGAAAGTAGCAAAATATTGGTGAGATCCAGAGTGATTTTTCTGCAGGTGTCATTTTATCCACAGAGTTGCTGTTGTACATGGTTAAGAAGTTAATTAGGATGGGGAAGAGGTTGTTAGCCGAGACATGTCTATAGTCTCCTTTCATGTTTTGTTCCAGAAGAGGACTGAAAGCAATAGACAGTAGCACTGAACAAGACCCAGCCTTCCTTCCCCATTCACATGCTTTTTTTAACTGTATCTCATTCATCCTGGCTATAATAGGTACCCAGCAAGACTACCCTGTGCAATTAAATAAAGAGTCAGAGGACATCCACTCGCTGCACAGACTCTGCATATGACCTTCACACTACAACGACAAAAGAAATTCAGGCATGCAGAATAACCTCAACTATAGTTAGGTTTGGTGCCATTCTAAATTGTTTGGGACAGAATAGGGTGACGGCAGTCAGATAAAATGATAAAACCATGCTATCCACATTTAGCTCTTGTTAACTGGATGTATGTACAGAGAGGGAGTGAAGGGGCCATATTAGTCACTCTCACTGCCCACAGATTTAGAACAGCGGGTATGGGGAGATTTATGCAACAGCTCTTCTTTGTTCTAGGCTCATACATGTATACTTTCATTCCCCAACTTCACTTAGTTCTCCCCACAGCAACCCTATTTACTTGGACTTTTTTTGAGGAAAATTTACTGAGTTTTCCTGCTACAACTGATGCCTACTACTTCTCTTAGCTACACAATAGCAGAACACAGGGTATGGAATCATATATATCTTTTATCGCTGCTGTGTACACTGAAATGGCAGCTGGCCTAAAAAAGTGGATTAAGTAGATTGTACTATAGTTAAATGTAATACATGCAAAATACTCAGAAGTAATTGCAACAGCAGCTGTAATAAAAAAGGAAACAATTTTTTTATATTCATGGATGATCATACTCTTCTTAATGTAGGGCTTGTTCTACACTTACTATGTAGAGTGATTCAAACTTTCACATGGTTCCTATTCCAGAAAAAGGTAAAATAGCATAAACAAATACTTTCCTAATTTATTCTTAAAGAATATGTGCATTTTAAAGTGGCATACTGGTTAAACCACGACACATTTTAAAAATTAAGCAGAACTTTAAATGACTATGATCTACTTCTGTTTGCAAACTGAGCTATCAAAAACCCCCTAGCTTTTTTTCAATACAATTTTTAGTGCTTTAACCCTAAAACTTTAATGCCAAATAAATCACATTTGGAACTGACCTATGTGTTCTCCTACAAACTAATTTTCTTATCACTGTTGGTTTAATTTCCACGGCCTAGTTTTTCTTAATATAATTGTGTTGAAAATAAGGATTGATTTAGGAGGGAGACTGAAAGCACTTCTTGTACCTTGCTTTTTAGGCTCAGGCCTTTTCTACAGAAGACTTCTCCTACTGCCCAGAAGGGCGAGTTCTTCCCAGCTGCTCACCTAATTGTGCGTCTTGTCTACAATCAAAATATATTCACTGGCTCCATAAGTCCATCCAGTGGCTGCATATGGGAATTGCATATTTTAGAAGGTAAATTCCAATTTCGTGCAATTTAGTTTATTGAGTAGTGTAGTTAATACTATTACTGGAAATAAACATGAACCAAAATGTACAACCGGAATACTCCCAGCCTTTATTGATAAGTAGGTCTGTATCTGTAAAGTACCCTTTGAATAATACTAAGAACTGATTTGTTATTACAGCAACAGGAAAAAGATAAAAGTTGATGATTGTTTATTAGTATTTAAATTAATTACCTACTAGAATGAGGAACAGAAACCTGCTGAGTGAAAAGCTTTAGCTTCTTTTCATTCTGAAACTGAGACAACTAAGGTAACTGTGAATACAAGCTCCTGTGACAATTGTCCTCTTAGATCTCGGCATACTTGTGTTTCTACTAAAGCTAACCTGTACGAAATTACATCTTCTGATCATTAAATATGGTCTTTGTTAAATGCCATAAGAAACTACAAAAAGTAATTAAAAAACCTCCATGTAAAGAGGACAAGATCTGAACAGTGTGTCCCAGAAGTCATATTAAGAATTTATATACAGACTATTTCCAGAAGATCCTACTTAAGTTCAGTATTGAATCTTGGTGGGTCATGAGACTAAATCAAGCTAGCTGATTGTTTGAGAATCTACAATTAGGTGTAGCATTTCCCCTTCGTGATCACAGCAATTTGAGCCTCAGTGCCTTGAGCCCTACTTCTAATATCACTTCTGTTATTGCTACCAGTGGTGGAGTTTTAACTGTGGAGAATATCAATGTGGTATTACCAGTGAGAAGTCGTCCATTTGCTAAAAGCCTTTTAATTCTCTGTTCTTGACAAATAGAGGCTTCTAAAATCTTCACCATCATTACTTGCTTTTTTCTTGCCATGAAAGTAAATGTATCTTTAATTTTTCCTTCTAGAGTGAATACATTATGATACAGTGTACAATCACATGGTAGCCTATTATTCGCCATGGGGTGCCCTGCTTCAGTTAGGGCGTAGGTTGGGAAGGCATAAAGAGAGGATGACATTTATAACACCAGCCTAAATCTAGCATTTCTTAAATTTTAAGTGCTTTATTTTTCCATCTACACAAAAACATTTTACCGTAGAAAGTTTCAGAAGTGTGTCTAAGATACTATCATGGCAGGTACTTTGTACATGTCAAAATAACCACATTGTAAGTATTGCATGCTATGGTACAACAGTTGCCTTTATATTCCTTTAGAGGTTTTTATACATTTCAGATCTTTGTTTATTTTCAATCTAGAATTGCTACTACTGAGGTTGCTGTGGTTGTAAACTTTTGCAGTTTCTCTTCAACAAGATATCTATTTTTAGTAATAATGTCTAAAGTTAGAATATTACATTTCTTTGTTGCCGCAATGATCGATGTAAAAATAAGAATGTCAGCATTTTGTGGATATAATGCAACTCAAATCTCCTCTTCTGCTACAGAGAATCTGCTTTCAGGTTTGGGTTTGGTTGGTTGGTGGGGGTTTTTTTTGGTTGTTGTTTTTGGTTTTTTGGTGTTGTTTTTTTTTTTTTTTAATTAGGACCACAGTAAATTTATACCTAGTTCCAATTGCAGCACCTTATTTGGTAACCTAAGTACTCTGGAGACCTGAAAACATAGTCCTATATTTGGGCTCAATGGGACTTTAAATTAAAATGAGATGGCTGCAAAGGAACACAATGAATGTATACTTTTAGGAACAATATGAACTAAAAAAAAAAACAAACAAGCAGAAAGCATTCAGCTCATCTCTGGACCCCACTCTAGTCTCTTTTTGCATGGTTCCCACTTCACATTGTTGTCTGATATCTTATGGATTCACTCTCCTCTGTAAGAGTAAAGAGCTGAGTGATACAGAAGGACTGAATCAGCTCCCAGCTCTCCTTTCCCTGTAAGCTCTAGCTCAGAATATTTTGAGTTGGAGCATAACATAGATTTCTTTAGAGCGGGGTGTTTATATTTATACTGCTTCCTTGATCAGCTCTTGAAAGGCTGTGGATTATAACATTGCCTTTGTCCTGTCCTTCCTTCTGAGTACAACCAGAGAACCACTTGCTTTTTTCTTTTATCTGTATTTGCCAATGTTAGGATTTTATTACTCATGTGTCAGTTATGACTGCATCATTTAGCAGAACCAAGAAGACTTAGCTTCTTAGTACATTAAAACATCTACAAATCTTTCCAGAGGTGTCTGGTATATTGTTTTGGTTTTGTTTGTTTCATTAAATATATAGGAAACTATTTTACCCTTATGATTTATTATTCTTCATGAGCTAGAAGACAAGGAATAAACAGGATATGTTTCTGATTTGTTCTGAGCTCCTTAATGGAGATGGGAAAAGAACTCAAAATGTGGGAGACTTTTTCACTAGGCTGTAGTACAGCCTACTTTTTACCCTGCCAGGTTCCACGCTTACTGTCTGAGCTATATTGATACTTAAGTATTCTTCTGTTAATGCAGGACCCTGCATTTTATCATGACCTGTGCTGTGACTGATCAATAAACCCCTACAATGGGGAGGTTACAAATAAAACTGTGGAACTTATACATTTAGAAAATTATTTTCAAATCAGCCATAGTTTTTTAGCTAAACAAAGCAAGATTAACAAACACCTGCATACCAAACACTTCCCATGAGTGTTCTCAATATTTAGAAAGCCCATGGATTCTGTTTAGAGCTTAACAGGTTTTGCAGTATGCCCTTAATTCGATACTCAGATGATGGGTTATTACAGAGACCTCAATACGGAAAAATCTGTCATGTTCTAGTTTCTCTGTCCAAAGGTCTTCTGCAATTCCAGAAGTCATGAGATCCATTGCCTACCTCAACTCTGATCTTTCACAACAAATGCAAACAAGGAGAAACAGTTTTCTGGTGTTGCAGGCAGCCTATTTTTCTAGAGTGAACCCAAATGAATGATTGGCATTGCCATTTTTGGGCATATTTCTCATTAATAGTGTTCTTGCTGAATGGAAAGACTTTATCATTCAATGTGTATTTACTTTGAAGTGGAAAAATACAAAAGGAAAAAATAAACAAAATCACGTTTTCAGGCAAAATAATGGTCACAGAATTGAATTTACAGTTCAACACAAATATTACAGGCATATGTTAGTCTGTCATAATTATGAATGTCCATTTGTTCTTGCCTTATGAATAAAAATAAATGTAAAAATATGCCATCTATATTTCTTAGACAAGATTTTCTTTCCTCTTTTTCTAAACCAAGCATTCCTAATCTTTTAAACATTCACCTGTACATGATAGAGCACAATTTAGTAAGGGTCATCAAATGTCATTGCAAAACCAGGTTAATTTAGTGCCATTGTGTCATTTAATAGTGTCTTTCCAATTCTAAAATCATTCTAAAAATGTCTAGTCAGGGTTTATGATGCTATGTTCTATATTTCTTACACTTAGATACAGAGATCTGTTTCAATTATATTTTCACAGAAGTTTATCCAGTTAGTGTTTGGTTATGAGGTTACAAGTTGGTTTTGAAAAATTTGTTTCATGAATATTTACAGTCCATCTGTCAATGAACGAAGCACAGGCTGAAGAGACAGCATATCATGGATGAGTCATAAACTGGTTCTTAATTATTTCCGTTTGGAGGTAGTACCAAGTGGTGTGCTTGCTCCTGTTGGCCTGCATACAGTCATGCAGCTGGTAGTGCCAGCTCTTGATTGCCCCTTGAATTAATCTCCTGACAAAGCTGGAGGACTTTTGGGTATCCAGTTCACTCTCCCATAGTCCTGCATCCAGAAACAAATAACTGACAAATGTTTAGTGAAAGATTAATCAACAAATTATCTTCATGTTCTGGTAATTTCTCTGACAGTTTCTTAATTTTACCATAGTAAAAAAAAAAAAAATCAATATACGAAAGGCTTCCATTCCCATCATCCTTTTCATTTTAAAAGTGTATAGTTAAGGATCACAACATTTTTTACATGTTTACATTACTGGTTATTTTTCCATCCCTGCTCTGGGGAAGGTACTGCAATTTTCTCATTTTATAGTGAAGGAAGTGCGGCACAGAGAGCACTAACATGCTTCAGGGCACATACCAAGAGTGGTGTAGGCTCAGTCATTCAAACTCCCACCTACAGTGAACACTACTTCATTCTTTACAGTATAAAAAACACAACTTACAAAAAAGAAAAAAATTAGCCCCAGTAGCGCTTTTGTTGGGACAGGGTTTTCAGAACCCAGATTTTGGAATTTTGTCACTCAGATACCATCTACACCTTACCATAATGCTTTAGTCATCTTTTTTTGTGGGTAACTTTGTGCCTTTCAAAGAGACACCTAGATATGACTAGAAGATCCAGAGCAACTAAGCTAGCTGCAAAGCAGGAGGGCTGATTGCAATTAAAAGGGAATGGGATTACTTTAACTAAGCAATGTTTTAATATAGTGAACAAACTAGAAAAATCCTGTTCCTAAAAAGTACAAAATGGTCCAGTGGCATTTGATTTATTCCTGCTGTAAGCCCTAGCTTAACTTTGAAGAGGTGTTAACAGAAACTATTCTGTCAAGCCCATTTAAGAAAAAGTTTTTATTCAACATGAATAATACTGCACAATTTTATGGACAAGATTAGAAAATTATTCTACTTGTATGTAGGTAAGTGAGAGGAGATTTTTACCGTTGAGATGTAATGCTGATGGAGCATGCTCATACAAAAACATGCATGCCAGAAACATCTTTTGGCTAATCAGACCACTCCTCTTAGGCAAAGAACCCAATATATGGATTTCACTGTGGTCACTCAGTGCTCTGTCTTGCCGCGTGTTCTGTGTGCTACCAAAAAGCTGTTAGAACCAATGTATTGACCTTTAATAGTCTTGTTACTTAGACTTGTGCTTGCTGGTAATGGCTTTCAAAAAAGGCAGGAACTACTCAGAATGATGGAAAAAAGAGTAGAAAGGACATCTGTGGAGTCACTGGGAGGAGAATATGGCTACTGTAACCACTGTCATCATTAAATAGATGTTACTTACGATCACCTGAGCAGATAGCCGCTGTGCAGCATCGCTCATTAAATGATGTCTTCACCTGGCTTTGAGGAAAGGCTGACTACATGGCCCAAAAGCAGCAGAAATCTATTGACAAAGAAATAAATTAATAAAGGAAGTGAGCACTGTTTGTGCAAAAAGCAAATGTTCTCATCTCTGAAGTGACTCTTACTTTTATCTTGTCAGCCTCACGTTCCAATAGTTTTGTTTGTATGGGTATTTTTTAGCAGGCAGCTC